>NC_090064.1:15300551-15443545 GCF_038355195.1 Osmerus mordax
TCTCCTGTTCTTACTCCTCCTGTGTCGTATTATCACTGTGTAACGTAAACGTTTATTATTTGTATTTTTATATTGATCATTTTGATGTTACACCAGCCCCAATATAAATGTACATCGGAATGTCCCTTAGTGGATGAATACAATTCTATATCAATTGAATCTACTGCCTCCATTCCCACCTCACCTCTCTCCCTCCATCTGACCCTCTTTCAGCCCGCGTAGTTGATCGTCGACAAATGACAAGAGATGTTTCTGTCTTTGAAAGACCTATGCATTGTCGTTCCATCTTCTTCCTGGTCAGCACTGTACAGTTGGCAGACAGAATGAAATCAGACAAAGACCGTGGTTCTGATCCCTCAGCAGGTTGACTGGACTGATCAACAGTTAACAAGACTCGCCTTTAATTCAGCGTTTAGTCAGATATCAGTCCTTCAGAAATCCCACATGTTGTAAAGCAGCCAAATTAGACACAGTCACATCATATTCATTAGATTTCCACCGTCGTTGCAGTACGTGTCTCTCAGAGAGCTAAGCCCTCGCCATGTTCTGCAGCATGCTAAATGACTTATTCCCGCTCATGCACATTCAGTACTTCCCATCATTACACTTGTATTATAAAAACATATTCCCAGCAGAATGCCGCCAATTTAATCTTTCTGTTAAACGTGTGAGGTACAATTGTAATTTAATAAAACCTCATTAGCCGGAAGTAGCAGGGAGAGCTTGATGAGGACTTGGATGTTGGAGACAGTGCCCAGAATGTTCTAGAAGTGCCCTGAGTCGCCTCGCAAGGCAATTACAAATCAAGGCCCCACCTACAGCTAATTGCAAAATAGCATGGGGTGAATAAATCACATGTGTAAAAGTCTCTTTTTCGCAAGTTTTTCTTCAAGGTCCTGTGTACGTGAGCCACGGAGGTTAACCGCTGATAAATCGACAACAGAGAAACGTGTGATGATGTGAGGCAGCGGAGGAGAGGCAGATAAAAAGTGGTCTTGAGGGGCGAGTCAAAGTCGCTCATCAGAGTCAGATGCACCGTGAGGGGAGAGGAGATGAGATGAGGGGTGTTGAGGGGGGGGGGGGGTGTCTACACGGGGGAAGTATTGATCTGTCCTCTGGGCCGCCTGTCACTGAGACAAACAGGGGAGGGAAGCCCCAAAGGTGATCATTACCACTGAGCGACTGTCACTAACCATTAGGGAGGCGGCTGAGGAGGCTGGCTGCACCCTGACTACAGTCACCGGAGCGCATCTGCACACACTGCCACCCTACAGACACACACACACACACACATCACCGACTGTCCACTGAGCACAACAAAGATCTGTAGATCGGTTGTGAGTGTGGTGGACTGCTTGAACGAAATGGTCGTCTGTTTTAGCGAATATTCGAACAACGTACTAATCGAAATGGTCGTCTGTTTTAGCGAATATTCGAACAACGTACTAATGCATAAAGTAGTCAAACATATGTTGCAAGTGAAGTAAAAAAAGTGTTGCAGTAATACATCACTTTCTTTCTCAGGGGGTCAGACACTTTGATGCAGTTTAATACTCTGTATGAACTGTCAGTGAGTGAAGTGTCAGTACTGTGAACTCATTTAAGCTTTAAACGAAGACTAACGTAGCTAACGCCTGATTGACAAAAATCCCACAGAAGCGTCACACTAGACGTTGATAGGGACAGCAGGGTGTGTGTGCGTGTGTGTGTGTGTGCGTGCGATACTGCTGACAAAACACAAACTCCACTTAATTCCTCTCCTCTGCTGCCAAGCTGGGCACTTTCAGAGCTTTGTCCTTTCAGCCCCCCCCCCTCTCCCTCTCTCTCCTCACCCCCCTCGCTCCCTCCATCGCCTTCTTCTTTCTCTCCCCAAAGCTGGAGACAAATTAAACAAGTCCTAGTAATGGAGGAAACATAAGCCTCTGGCAGTGTGCTATTAGCCAGGCTGCTTATTTGTCGGACTGGATTAATGCTTTATGTTTGGGACGTGAGGCCACCTGCTAGCCTGCTCACTGGCTGGCTGGCTGGCTGGCTGGCTGGCTGGCTGGCTGAAGGGTATTCACAGGCTTGGTGGCTAGGTCACCCATCTGCCTCCAAAGATGATTGCAGGATCCTGTGGCATGATAAGGTGTCTGCCCCCACCTGCCCTGCCCTCTCTATCTCTCTTTCCCTTTCCCTCTCTGTCTCTCTTTCCCTTTCCTCTCTGTCTCTCTTTCCCTTTCCCTCTCTGTCTCTCTTTCCCTTTCCCTCTCTGTCTCTCTTTCCCTTTCCCTCTCCATCTCTCTTTCCCTTTCCCTCTCCATCTCTCTTTCCCTCTCTATCTCTCTTTCGCTTTCCCTCTCCATCTCTCTTTCCCTTTCCCTCTCCATCTCTCTTTCCCTTTCCCTCTCCATCTCTCTTTCCCTTTCCCTCTCTGTCTCTTCCTCTCCGTCTTGGCCAGACACAAAAGTGAATGGTTCATTTAATCGCTCGGGGGCTCATGACCCTGGGGCGCCATGACTCTTTGGGTCTGCCAGGGTGACCAGAATATAAATGGTCTGGCCGCAGCTGTGAGGCCGTGTCCTCCAGACCCCGTCCCAAACGAGGAGCAGGGCGCTTCTTCACATGCTCACAGGGAGGCGTCACGGCGAGGCGTCACGGCGAGGCGTCACGGCGAGGCGTCACGACGAGGCGTCACGGCGAGGCGTCACGGCGAGGCGTCACGGCGTCAAGGCGTCACGGCGAAGGCGTCACGGCGAGGCGTCACGGCGAGGCGTCACGGCGAGGCGTCACGGCGAGGCGTCACTTCGAGGCGTCACGGCGAGGCGTCACGGCGAGGCGTCACGGCGAGGCGTCACGGCGAGGCGTCACGGCGAGGCGTCACGGCGAGGCGTCACGGCGAGGCGTCACTTCGAGGCGTCACGGCGAGGCGTCACTTCGAGGCGTCACGGCGAGGCGTCACTTCGAGGCGTCACTGCGAGGCGTCACGGCGAGGCGTCACGGCGAGGCGTCACGGCGAGGCGTCACGGCGTCAAGGCGTCACGGCGAGGCGTCACGGCGAGGCGTCACGGCGAGGCGTCACGGCGAGACGTCATGGCGAGGCCTGCGATGGAGCAGCGACATCAGCACACGCACATTCATCGTTTTTGAGAGGCGAGACGCGAAACTTCTTACACGATCCCCGTAATTCAACATGCAGGGCCAGCACTGTCTGAAGTGTTCCCTGGGAGCTGCTCACTGACGGTAACACAGTGAACGATATGGTTAGTCTTCGTCCAAATGAGCTCGGTGAAGTTATTAAATACTTGTTTTGTTGCACCGCCGAGAGGCAATAACAGAAACTCATATGTCTGAGGCAGTGGCATTACAGCCCAACACTCCCTCACTGCCGGGCCACAGCCCAGGACACCCCCCCCCCCCCATTCTGTACTGACCTTGGAAAGCCATCCACGTTAGTCTCGCGTCTGTTTAGACCGTTACATTTATTTGAGAAACACCACAGGAAGGTATCAAGGGAGGGGTGGGGGGGGCAGTTAACACGAACAGCGTCTCAGTCAAAGAGAGCCCGCGGGGGAAACAGGAAGTGATGATAGGTAGTTCTCAGCACACCTACGACAGCGGTGTCACGCGTCGTCAGGTGCCCCGTGGGCACAGCGGAGCGCACACCGTGTCAGGGAAGAGAAATGATCCGTGAACCTTCTGGGAGCTGTGGACTGGTGTGCACACCAGCGCAGTGTCCCTGTACAACCTGGATAAGTGGCAGAAAAGGTCCTCCCTTTTCCTACAGGTTTGCTGCTGTTGTAATCCTTCCTTAGTAGCCTCTTTAGTTCAGTAGAGGGACGATGCCTGGTTGGTTGTGTTTGGTTTTAGTCGTCCAGATTGATAAACACAGTCCAATGTTCCTGGAATGGTCTTTGAGCTGAGGAGATGGGAACAATGTTAACCTTGCTTTAAAAAAGTGTTGGGTTTGTCACAGAGACGTGTGGGGCAGAGAGAGATGTCACACTTTTACTGAAGTGCCAAACGTTCCTGTTGAACACCCACCAACCTTGTTTGATTCATAGAAATGTGAGATGAATGCGTTTACGACTCATCTATGAGGGAACAAAAAAGCAAAGAGAGAGAGAGAGAGAAAGAGTGAGATGAAGGAAGAGAGAGAGAAAGAGAGAGATGAAGGGAGTGTGTAACGGGGGGAGACAAAGAAGAGAGAGAGCAAGGGAGAGACAGACAATCAGAGAGGGAAAAGAGATGAATGGAGAGAGAGAGACACACACAGAGAGAGACACACAGACAGAAACAGAGAGAGAGAAAAAGAGAGAGAGACAGAGAGACAGAGAGAGAGAGAGAGAGAGAAACAAAGAGCAAAGAGAGAGACAGAGACACACAGAGAGAGAGAGAGAGAGAGAGAGAGAGAGAGAGAGAGACAGAGAGAGAGAGTGAGAGAGAGAGAGAGAGAGAGAGAGAGAGAGAGAGAGACGGTGCCAGCCAGACCGGTAACAATAGCAGCCCCGGAGGCTACACCCGTCATAAAAACAGTAATAGAGTGAACACACATTTTCATTAGCTATTGATTCATTTCAAATTCTCCATAAATTTAGAGCCATCATCACACAGTGGTCTTTCCCTCCCCAGGCTCTCTTGCTCAGCTTCGCCTGACATAACCGTGGTAATTACACCGCTCCCCCCCGCAAGCTGTTCGCTCTCTCATACGAATGTTAAAATTGAATGAGCATTTTGGCGGAGAGAAAAGAAGAAAGAACAGAACAGAAAGTCTGAATATTTCCTGGAGGGGAAAGGTTGTACAGCAGCGTAGAACAGCGCATGGAGGATCGGCAGTATGTTCCTCCTTCATGCTTGATTGTTAGTGCTCTATAGTGGTCGAGACTTCAGTAAATTAGACAGCCTAACAGGGCAGGGCCAGCCTAATCACACAGCCATGCACTTAAAAATCCTCGACTCACACAACACAGGATCTGGAGTGATGTCAAACTGTTTACAGTTAACAACCCATTTGTGCCTATGAAGAACCCCTTTGCTAGCCTGGTCCTAACCAAACGCTTGTACATTTCATTTGTACAGAGGGTCTGGGATTGCTCCATTGACAAGCGTTAACTTCCTTGAAGGCGAGTACTCTGATGAAGTTTAAAACTATTGGATCTGCCCAGAGCCACTCTGATCTGCCATAACCAATCGCTAGCGTTCGCCTTAGCCCACTCCTTCACCACTACTATAACGGAGCGAGCTGCCGTAGCTGGAAAATCAAACTTTTCCCGAACCCCGTGGGAGGAGAGCCACAACATCATGACTGGGGGCTGCTGAATGTGTCGGGATACATTCGACCTGCAAACAGCTGACCTGTGGGGGTGAACCCAAAGCTAAACAAGCTGCTCCTCATGAGCCTGGTGTTGTCGGGGACAACCATTCCTTAGCTGCTGAGGTCACAATCAGATGACAGCAATTGCTATAATGGTGTGTGTGGACCGACACACACGTCCATGCATATACACACACAGACACACACACACACATCCACCAACCCATGCACACACACACACACATGTACACATGCACTTAACCCCAAGCACACACAGTTCAACACGGAGAAAGTATATTTAACATGATTGATGGTATAATATCTCTATTAATGTGTTTCCAGTTTACACAGATAATGACTCCAATGTCAATGCCCTGTTGAATTCCCCACCGTCGCTACACCAGATATTTTAATTGCGTCTTTGATAATGAACCAGAAAGAACCAGTAGAAAACATCAAAGAGCATTCAAACACGCAGGCTAGCACCACTCTGAGGGAAGAAGGAAAACTCCACTGTTGACAGCAAAACAGAATGGCAATGGGCGTGAGCAGAGACACAGAGGGGGGAAATGCACAACATCAGGTTCATCTATCATGTTGCCTTGGCCCCGCATTGAAGGTAGGAAAAAAAATAAAACAAATGGCAAAGCAAATCAATTACATGAAAAAGAATCATGTCGCCTGTCAAATATACACTCTATTCCATGTCGTTTTGCACCCCCCTCAACATCACATAATTCCAAGATTGAATTTTGAAAACCTTATATATTATTAAACACCCTTCATGCTCCATAAATTTCCCCTTCTCGGTTTTTTGTGGGGGGGGTGGAGGTGGGTGGGGTTGGGGCAGGGGTGGGTCGCCGACTTAAAAAAGATCTGAAAGGTAATGTGTGTGTATCTTATCTAGAGTGAGTAGGTTCTCTGAGGTTTGACTAGAGCCTTGAGCTACTGGGTCTAGCTCCTTGACATTGATGTTAACACGCTGTATACAATTCATGAAGAGGGAGGCTCTTCAAACTCTATTACTCTGGACTGTGAAGGAGCAACACGTCTAACCCACACTGGCCACGACATACATACCCCTTACTGTGAGCTTAAAAGGTAAGTCAGTAGATACGAAATTGGCTTCAGCGGAACAAACAAAAAACGGAACAGTTTTTCCGCACGCTCTCGGACTAATACCCTCGGGGACCGCGGCGTTGTCACGGAAACGAGAGCCAGCCAAACCGCGACACCTTAATCTGACCCCGAACGTTGAATAGAATTGGAAAAAAGAAAAGATACATCGTGGCGTCGGAGTGTTTTTTGCACGGTGTCCATGTGACGCTCCGGACGCTCATTAACGGGGTATTGTAGGTAGGAATCAGACTAATGAGTGTGTACGAAGAAGTGTCACACGGGGGGTGGACGAAGGGCAACTCTCACACAGAGTAAGGCACGCAACAGGCCTTCCTACAGGTTGACCTAATACGCTCACAGGGTCAATCCGAATGAATGTGTTTCCTATCGAACGTGGCAGCAGCATGTGTTTACGCTGCTGTGAAGCGCGTTCATGTTTTACACCTGCAGAATGATTTTGCTGAGACAAGTGGACGTCAAGCAAGTCAATTCAAAGTCTTGATTGTAGTATGTAGTAGTACTACAATAGGGAGTTAGATGGCTGAGCGGTTAGGGAATCGGGCTATTAATCAGAAGGTTGCCAGTTCGATTCCCGGCCGTGCAAAATGATGTTGTGTCCTTGGGCAAGGCACTTCACCCTACTTGCCTCGGGGTAATGTCCCTGTACTTACTGTAAGTCGCTCTGGATAAGAGCATCTGCTAAATGACTAAATGTAAATGTACTAGGTATTGATAGAATACTATCCGAAATATGAGTCATGCAGCTGTAGAATGAAAACATCTGCATAACCCATCATCATGGTTCAATCACATGCTTGTATGATGAACTGTATATACATAGTTCTAAAGGTTCTTGGATTGACTCTGCTTTTCTGGAGACATGACCTGCTGACATGTTATAGGATACTGTATGTCCACTGTATGCATGTTTGTCTCTCTGAGTCGTATCTGAATCTTTCAGTAGGATGGTGAGACCGCTCATCTTTCCTCACTAGACAAATAAGGAAGGAAAGCTCCTTTATAATCAGTTCAATAGTCAGTAGTATCTCAATAGTTTGCCAAATGGTCAATCAATTTGAGAGCCATCAATGGCAAGCAGAGCATTGAACCACTGTCGACAAGCGAAACAGGACCAAACCGAATTCAAAACAAACCGTCAACTAGAGAACGCATCACCGTGACAGCCTTCGAAAGCCTGGACTCATTAATAACGACACCTCAGAACGCAGGAGGGAAAAGAAGAAAAAAAAAAAAAGAGCAAACATCTACAATCACATGCAAATAACGAGGAACGCAGGAAATCATCCCCATCTCTGCCCAATTACCTTGTTAATTACAATCCATTGTGAAGGGCTCCCACAGTTGATGTACACTCTGATTATACAGTGCATTTGTTCCCACTTTCCCTGACTCTAATCAGTAATTACTACCTGCAGCTGCAGCAGGGAGTCTGGGCAGCCCAGGACCACTCTGAGGACAGGGCCAATTTTCACAAGGACTTGGACATGTCTCTCCAAGACTGTAATGACCAGGGCGGGTGTTGGGCTCAAGCTTCAAGCAGCCGAAAGAAGAGCCCTTCTGTGCTTCTCCCCGCTAAAGTAAAGACCGGTGACATGAGCTGCCCCTTCCTCGTCGTCTATGAAGAGGTAAGTGAATACACAACGTCACTTTGATGAGAAGAAGAAAGAGATGTCAAGGCCCTGAACGAATCGCAGGTGGGATTTCAAGCAGGCTGTCATCTGCCTGGCGTGGAGAGAGACAGAGAGAGAGAGAGAGAGAGACAAAGAGAGAGAGACAGAGAGAGAGAGAGACAGAGAGAGAGAGAGACAAAGAGAGAGAGAGAGAGACAGAGAGAGAGAGAAACTCCAGAGTGTCATGGAGGAGAGGGAGAGCACTTTTGTAGCTCTTTGCTCGCTATTCTCTCTGGGTTGACAAAGAGACGAGAGGAGCGTTTACACTGCAGGCTATACCACGACTCTTAGCGTTCCCAACAGTAGAGAGAAGCATGTCCTCTCTACGTATCCTGACCATCCTCCCAATGCACAGAAACAGAATACCACAAGAAGTAGGATATAAATTAAGACTTTACAAGTAACTTTTTATATACAGTAAATTAAGACTTAACTGTTTCACCCCCCCTCAGCTCTCTCACTTAATCCAAGTTGGAATTTCAAAGCAGGTATCCATCCAGGCTCCATGCTGGAAGGGGGTCCTGAGGGTGGATTTATGCGTCCGTCTCGGTGCCTGTATCCCTGAGGGCTGGCTCGTGTGCATCCCTGCTACCTGATCAGCCTCTTACACAGCAGGTCAAAGCTCCCTGCTCCACCAGAACACCCAATGCTCACAGCTAATCGGGTTGGTTTCACATTTCAGTTTGAAATTTCGACCCTTGTGTAGAAAGGGATCGAGGCAGAGATTCACATTTACATTACATTTAGTCATTTAGCAGACGCTCTTATCCAGAGCGACTTACAGTAAGTACAGGGACATTCCCACGAGGCAAGTAGGGTGAAGTGCCTTGCCCAAGGACACAACGTCAGTTGGCATGACCGGGAATCGAACTGGCAACCTTCGGATTACTAGCCCGATTCCCTCACCGCTCAGCCACCTGACTGGAGAGATCCACCGGGGGGACCTGAGCGAGGGGCCTCAGGCCCAGAAACAGAGCATCCCTGTGAGGAGCCTGTCTGGCCGAACACAGCCTCATGTCACCAGCTTACCATCTCTACTTAATAAAACATTCCCTAGACAGAGAGAGATGAAAATATGGACAGTGAAAGAGAGAGAGAGATAGTGAAAGAGAGAGGATAGAGAGAGAGAGAGAGAGAGAGAGAGAGAGAGAGAGAGAGAGAGAGAGAGAGAGAGAGAAGGACACAGAGCGAGGGAGACAGAGAAATAGAGAGAGAGGGGGACAGAGTCAGGGGGAGAGAGCGAGTGAGAAAATGGGTCACCTAGGAAACCAAGCATCAGACCTCTCTTCTCACCAGTAGATGCTTTACTGGTCTGAATGGACAGATATATCTCCCACTACACCATTTGCTGGCTCTGTAGGGTCGTGACCCTGACTCCTTCAGAGTAGACCTGGAGGACAGGACCCACCTCACTCATGTCCAGAGAAAAGCAATGCATACCAATGGGCAGGTCCATCACAGAGGTGGGAGAGGATCACCTTTCACAGCAGTGGTGGTTGGGTCGGCTGGTGGCTGGCTGTAGCGTGGCAGGGCCATGCTCCGCTAACCTCCCATGGGTCTCCTCGAAGGTTGTCGGAGGTTGAGACGTCCATTAGGCCCTGGTGAGTCAGATGAGCCCAGACAGAAGATGGCTCCACGCTATGACTTACGGGAACATTTAGATGTCTCTTAGCCAGGGTAAACAGTGGATGACGGGCACTGTAATTAACACACCCCCCCCCTGAATTGCTTGCAGGCGTCAAAGTTCGCCTGTCAGAAAACTGTATTTACGACACCCGAAGAAAAACTCAAGACGCCAAACCAAGTCTGTCTTTTCACACAAATGCAACCTCTTGCTGGTGCAGCTGTTCAAATTCCACTTTGGTCTTGATCGATAACACGTAATGGCCCAAGAACTCCTTTTCTCCTCGCCTGGGCCATCGATGAAATCCATCGAATCCATCTGCAGATCGTGTGGCTGAAGGTGCCGGGAAACAAAGCTGACGAGCTGTGCCTCTATTCAAGCAGCAGATAATCCAAGGACCTCCGGAGGTCACTGCCTGCCTATTAGCCTATTAATCACTCCCCCGCTCAGCCTCTTCCCCGCCATGAAAGGCTGTTGATTAGGCTGTGAGACACTAAGGGCCACATTGACGTAAAGGTGTCTATGTGTCAGTCCAGACCAACAACATATCTCCCCTGACATTTGTTTTCCCTCCCTCACATCACACACATCTGTCACACCAGATAATCACATGGACGAAATACAAAATAATCTACTGTATACACAGCTTGATAGCAAGCTTAGGGTGGAGGTCCAGCACTTAGTGGGTCTGAGTGAATATCTGCCGGGAACTGCAAGTCCTCCGTTGCCAGAGTAGAGAGGCTTCAGGTACATACACAGCGCTGACAAGCTGGACTCAGGGCTCCGTACACTATTACAGGGCAGGGCGGGATGGAGGGATGGAGGGAGGCGGGGGGGAGGGGAAGGAATGCGAGAACGAGTAAGGGGAATGGGAGTCGAAGAAGAAGGAGGGATGTGTGGAGGTCTGTTGAGGCGGAGGGATGGATGAGGGGGTGGGTTTGAGAAGAGTGTGTTGATGATGGTGTAGGGGTCTGTGGAGGAGGAGGGGCAGGCAGATGCCTCAGTAACCCCACCTGACAGCTGAGTGTGAGGGGGAAGCACAGTGGCTACTCCGTGTAATTTGTTAGCGGGTCTCTGATGCATGCAGGCATGACACTGGGCTGGTGAACAGGACCGCACACGCAGCAGAGAGAGACAGGAGGAGAGCAGCGAGGAGGTGGGCATGTGGAGACGGAGAGAGGGGGAAGAGCTTAATGGGATCGGCAGACATCGAAGGAACGAAAACAAAAAACGGATGGATCCGGTATGGGAAAAGAGGAGGGAGGAGGAGGAGAAGAGGAGATAATAAAGAAGGGATCTTTTCTTTTCCCTCTCTAATTCTGCACGTGTGAAGAATAAAGAACACGCTCCAGTTTTCCCTCAGTATCACAAAACCGACAGCAAGAAAACAGCCAGCGTAATCTCCAGCATGGTAGATGGACACAGTATATAGCATGCTGGCAAAAGGCCATGTTAACACGCCCCATCCAAACAGCTGCTTGTGTACTCTTGGTGGCATGTGTCTCTCACTGATCCACTTTCGATACCCGCTTCGACGCACAATTTCCTGGGGCTTATCCTAGACGAGGAGGGAAATGACACAAATCTGGGCGGAGGCCCGCTAATAATGACGCTGTGTTGATGTGAGACTGATCGGCGATGCTGAAGCAGCTGTCTTCTTTAATTACCTGGGAGGGCCCGTCACTCTCGTCCCTCCTCATTACCTCACACACGCAGGTTTGTCTTATTAGCGCTTGGAATCTATGCAGAAGACTTATTAATGAACATGTGTTGTGTATTTGTGCTTTCTCTCTCTCCTCCTCGGTACCGGTGGAACTCAAGTTTTCAGAATCCTTAAACAAACATGTCATCGTTTTGTCTTTGCTGGATGCCATGGCAACTGAAGAGCATAGTATCCTAGACTGTGGGATAGAGCAATGGAGTAGGGAATTCAGGGCCAAGTTTAATTATCCTTCCTTATTAGTTAATTCTTCCATTAGTAATCATTACTTCGTTGATTAGTTACCTTATTGATGAGGCAATACAACTGTTATGGTAGTGGATATTAGTACTGCAGCATTGATATTCCAAATTTAAACAGGCAATTTCACAGGTCAGAAATCTATTTTGTTTACTGGAGGGCACCTTTGTCATAGTCAGGGGCGTGGCAGTACAAAATCAAACGCAGCCTGTCTGCCTGTCTGTCTGTCTCTACGTATGTCTGTCTTTCTGCCTGCCTGTCTGTCTGTATGTATGTATGTCTGTCCGCCTGCCTGCCTGCCTGTCTGTCTGTCTGTCTGTCTGCCTGTCTGTCTGTCTGTCTGTCTGTCTGCCTGTCTCTATGTATGTCTGTGTGTCTGCCTGCCTGCCTGCCTGCCTGTCTCTATGTATGTCTGTGTGTCTGTCTGTCTGTCTGTCTGTATGCCAGCTTGCCTGTTTGTTTGTTTGTCTGCCTACCTGTCTTTGAGCGACATTAGCATAATGAAATGCACTGTTATTTAAGTGCCATCAAAGTCTGCAGGTCCACAAAACAGAGACCTCATTAGCATGGTATGGATCTCTAAATAGATCATCAGGCACTCAATATACAGACACGCCGCGGTGACTTCCATTTCACACACACGGCTCCGCTTTGGTATCACTAAAAAGGAGTGATTTGCAGATGGAAAATAGGTTGCTATTCCACACACACATAAACAATGTGTTGACTTGCACACATAACAACACACACAAACACACAACTCGGCGGCTCCACAATTAAAGTATAGAATGAGAACTGGTGGAGGAATATTATTATTATTATTATTTTTTAAAGCTAAAGTGGGATGTGCCTGAAAGAAGAGGAGAAAAAAAAGCTGTGATGTTAGATGAGAAAGAGAGTACAAGTTCTGTGTGTGTGTGTGTGTGTGTGTGTGTGTGTGAGAGAGAGAGTGAGTGAGTGAGAGAAGACAGAGCAAGAGAGAGAGCGAGAGAGAGGGAGAAAGAGAGCGAGAGGGAGAGCGGTGTCTCCTTTGCCAGTCATGCCTAACCATGTTCCTTTGAAAGCCAGTTTCCCATTTGTCAGGAAGGGGGTCACACGTGGAATGAGAATGAAGGCCAAGACTGGGCCTATGTACTGTGCATGGCTAATAGAGCTCTTGTCACAGAGACGCCTGCTTCTTAATGAGTTCACTCTAAAGCATTAATAGGCTGGTTAGAGAGCTCGATCCTTTGGGAGGCTCAACAGAACAGAGCATGTCCTTGTTTAGTGGTTACCCACAGCACAGTATACTGTAGTAGTAGTGGCTTTTAGAGCAAGCTCCCGCGTCCTCAACGTGTGACATGGTGTTGTGTGTGTGGGTGTGTGTTTCTAGTAATTGATATTTGTGTCAAGGTTTAATTGCTATTGCTATGTCTGGTAGATCCAACATGCCTATAAGTGAAGTGGTAATCGATTTGACCGACTTGCCCTTAAGGCAGAAAGGGAATGTGCTGATTATTGGTGTTGTGTATACATGGCCCACATTACTGATGCCACCTAAAACGTCCATATCCGTGTACAGTATTTCCTTACAGTAATATTGTGTTTAAACACTGTCAGTGACCAATGACCCATAATATCGCGGAGAGACCGTGTACAACCCTTCCCTCTGTTGGCACACCTCCCCAGGGGATCTGAGGCCAGGAGGAACATGGTTAGGGTGTGTGTGTGTGTGTGTGTGTGTGTGTGTGTGTGTGTGTGGGTGTGTGTGTGTGTGTGTGTGTGTGTGTGTGTGTGGGTGGGTGTGTGTGTGGGTGGGTGTGTGTGTGTGTGTGTGGGTGGGTGTGGGTGTGGGTGTGTGTGGGTGTGTGTGTGTGTGTGTGTGTGTGTGTGTGTGTGTGTGTGTGTGTGTGTAATGACACTCTGCTTTGTTTCTGTGGGCATGCCTTCACAAGGGAGGATTTCACAGGCTTTAATCCAACCGTTTACAAGACAGCCACTTTACAGGGGCATTGTGGACGTACTGCTTCCCTCCATTTACTCCCCGGCATGGCACTCATTCCTGCTAGTTTAACGCTACCACGACTCCGGGGGGAAGGATTAGGATGCGACACGCGCCGCCTGCTCACAGAGGAAGTGGGCACACCACTGTTGTGTTGTGAGCGGTCTTCAGCCTGCCATGACTCGCTCTCCCTTCGTTGACGATATGGTAAAACACTTTTATTTACATTTAGTCATTTAGCAGACGCTTTTATCCAGAGCGACTTACAGTTAGGACAGGGACATTCCCCCTGAGGCAAGTAGGGTGAAGTGCCTTGCCCAAGGACACAACGTAATTTTGCACGGTTGGGAATCGAACCGGCAACCTTCTGATTACTAGCCCGATTCCCTAACCGCTCAGCCACCTGACTCCTTTATGAAGACAAAGGCTGAAACAAAAGGGGACAAGATGGAGGGACGGATCACTTCATCTGTTATCCGCTCAACTCTTCTCGCCCCCCTCGCCATGAATCGTAGCCGTGGTTGGATTGTCCGATTTCCACTGCTCTGCCTCCGTAGGGGGCAGGGCTAACGACACGTCACTTATTGAACCGGAGGGACAGAGGTTCACCTCACACGGAGTGACACCAAGACGTATTTTAATTTATTTTGCACGGCTAACCAAAAAGCGATTACTGTCGTGAGTAAAGCCATTAAAAGTCTGACCTTTTCCACATTGTGTGTGTTGGCACCACATTATTATAACTTGTGTTGAGTTTTTTAGCATGATTGAATGTTTGTAGTGGGGCTGGGAAGGTAAAGGGTAGCCTGTCATCATACACAAACCACACACGAACACTG
The DNA here is from genome assembly GCF_038355195.1 of Osmerus mordax. Classification (NCBI taxonomy): domain Eukaryota; kingdom Metazoa; phylum Chordata; class Actinopteri; order Osmeriformes; family Osmeridae; genus Osmerus; species Osmerus mordax. The sequence goes on from NC_090064.1 coordinate 15,315,059, forward strand.
GTCTTATGCTCTTCAGCGGTCTTGGTGTTAAGAACTTAAGAGGGCACATTTACTAAATGACCTCTTCAGTGTATAATGCCAGGTACAGTAGAAATGTTAGGTTCACTCAACCAGATAATTTGCAATTCAGATGGTTTGTGTATACCAATGCTTAATCTACAAGTTACTTTCAAATGACACACCATTATATGAGACATTTAGGAGCGTCTACAATTTTAAAATGTCACCAGAGCGAAATAAAACAACAACTTTTGCATAAGGTCATCATAGTGATCATGGAACAATCCATCACTGCTCTGGGGGGCAACCACAATTTGCAACTGATTAACTGGAAATGTGAAAGTCAGCCTAGCTACTTGTCTGTTTTCGTAAGGGTTATGTCCTGAACATTCCATTAGCACATTTTCAGAGGTATTGTCCATCCTATTTCAAATAAATGGTCCAAGGTACAGCCTGTGTCCCTTTGTGAATAAATCACTCTGAAATGTCCTAATTAAGTCCACCATTGTGTCAAAGGAAGTCCGTTACTGGTATGGGGAAAAAGTCTGAAAAAAATCTAATTCCTTCTCTGAACAGCATAACAATGAGCGGGAATGGCCAGGGTCTGACAAAAGAGAATTCACAACAGCTGAAGCGCACAGGCATTCTTTTACTTCCTATTATGTTGTACCTTAGAGATGTTGCGATCTGATTTTCCACTGAGCCATGCTGCTCAAAATCTCTCCATTCAGATGCCTGTCTATCTTAATCGTTAAATATGTGTTTTTGATTTCCCCACAATGTACACTGTCACCCTTTTCGCCACCGCCGGAAAGAGAAAGAAAGGATGGATATCTGCCGAAGTTGAATAAGGAAAGGCTGGATTGCTGATGAGAAACGTTGACAATAAGGACATTAGTGAGGGAACAATGTTGATATTGATAAATGGTGCGGAGTGCTTGGTGTGCCCAGATGTTCACCATGCATCCCTGGCTCCGGAGAGAAGCCGAAACAGAAGGAGGGGAGGGAGAGGGAGGGGGGGGGGGCGAAGGGCAGAGAAAAGGAGAGAGACAGACAGAGAGAGAGCGAGAGATTGAAAGCAAGCAATACAGAGTAAGACAGAGAGACAGACAGAGAGATGGACTGAGTATGAATGACAGATTGGGGGGTAGAGGAACTAGACTGAGAAAAACAGACAGAGAGAGAGAGAGAGAGAGAGAGAGAGAGAGAGAGAGAGAGAGAGAGAGAGGCGGGGTTTGACAGTAAACCCAGCCAGCTTAGGGTTGACAACACTTGTCAGAGTGCCACAGACTACCAGCGTAGCGTAGAGCAGAGCACAGGGGCGTAGAGCAAAGCACATGGTCGTAGAGCAGAGGGGCGTAGAGCAGAGCAGAGGGGCGTAGAGCAGAGCACAGGGTCGTAGAGCAGAGCACAGGGCGTAGAGTAGAGCTCAGGGTCGTAGAGCAGAGCACAGGGTGTAGAGCAGAGCACAGGGCGTAGAGCAGAGCTCAGGGTCGTAGAGCAGAGCACAGGGCGTAGAGCAGAGCACAGGGTGTAGAGCAGAGCACATGGTGTAGAGCAGAGCACAGGGCGTAGAGCAGAGCACAGGGTGTAGAGCAGAGCACAGGGTCGTACAGCAGAGCAGAGGAGCGTAGAGCAGAGCACAGGGCCCAGAGCAGAGCACAGGGTCGTCTTGGGACGTGTACTACACGGGCAGGCGGATCACTTTCCCAGATTACTGTGAGAGAGACGTGATGCTTAAAGACAGACAGAGGGAGGAGGGGGTAGAGAGAGAAAGGGAGAGAGGGAGAGAGAGGTAGAGAGAGAGAAAGGGAGAGAGAGACGTAGAGAGAGAGGGAGAGAGAAAGAGAGAGGGAGACAAAAAGGGAGAGAGAGAGGTAGATAGAGAAAAGGGAGAGGTAGAGAGGAAGAGAGAGAGATGCAGGCTGCAGTGGTGACTAGCAGGGGGGAGTCGTCTCTTCTAATGCTGACATGGTTGGGGATCAAGACGGGGGCTCATCAACACCAGCGCTCTCTGATCACTGTGAAGAAAGCCAATGCACTATGGGTAATGCCGCTGATTAATGGCATTCAGCAGACATTAGGCGGAATTATTATCTCTCGTGTGCTGTGCCGCTCACTCTCTCCAGCTAGGGTAATTATTGTGGTGTCGCTCCAAGGGATGTTTTTTGGAAAATATGTCTTTCTCAGACATTGTCTATCTTATTTTTTTCTCCTCCTCTCTCTCTTTTTCTTTTGCTCTCTGTTTTTCTTTCATCTCTGGAAACATCTTTGTATGGCTGGCATCTGCTATGTTGAGATACATCCAGTGAGCTGGCTTGGACCTGGCAGGGTGTCGTCAGAGACGGCCTCTGTCCTCCGAGATGAAACCATGATAGGAAGCTGGGGAAGGTGACGAATGTCCAAAAACACCAAAAAGGTTTGGATGAGAGATGTGCAGGGGGGTGGGAAATATGAAGGGAATGTGAGCAGAGAACAGGGAGAGAGAGAACTGAGGGAGAACAGAGGTAGAAAAGAAAGAGAGAAGAGAGAGACAGAAAACAGAGAGAGAGGGAGAACAGACAGCGGTCCATGGCTGAGGGTTAGACAGGGCTGAGGGTTAGACATGGCTGAGGGTTAGACATGGCTGAGGGTTAGACAGGGCTGAGGGTTAGACATGGCTGAGGGTTAGACAGTGACTCAGTGTGGGGTGGAAACCTACAGGTTTTATGTCTCTAAAAAAAGCTTGGCAGCTTGGAAAATCTTGAGCCTTAGACTTCACACACACACACACGCACACACACACACACACACACACACAGGCACACACACAGTGACAGACACACTCACACGAGCACATTTTTGTCAAAACAGTCCCAACAGTCATCTTTTTATTTGTGCAGTTGTCAGGCATACTCTGAAGGGTGCAAATGAGCAATTACTGAGTCTGCAGCTTAGCAGAACGAGACACTTGTTGCTGGGTTACAACTGTGTGTCACCTGATACGTCACCTTTATGTGTGGCGTGGACTTAAACACTGCTGTCAAACCTGTCTCCGAAGACAGCTGACTGCTGGATCGTACTGAGCAGGCATGGCCATGCTGTCCTGGGTGGGGTCTGATGTGGGGTGGCGTGGTTTTGGCACAGGGGTTCTGATCCGTCCCAGAGAGAGGGTGAGCCCCTGGCCACAGGGGCCGGAGGGGGGAGGACAGGGTGGGTGGGGGGGAACTGGCACTTGACAGAGACGGAACCCCACAGGGTCGATGTGGGGGAAGGTCAGAGAGTTTTTCTGGGGGGTCGGAGGGGCGGGGGGAGGGGGGGGGGGGAGGGGGGGGGGACGTCTGTGTTGAGCTGGGCAACCTCAAAACAGGATGTGCCAGAGGCAGACATTTAGGAGGGCTAAAGTGTGTGCGTACGTGTGTATGCATGTGTGTGTATGCGTGTGTGTGTGTGTGTGTGTGTGTGTGCGTTGAGAGCAGAGTTAATAGAAGCTGACAATAGGGAGGTGCAGCTCCACCTTCGACAGTCTGTGACAAGGACATTTGACAACACCACAACAGTCCAGCCGTCACCTCAGGTCAACAGGCTCCACACTGATGACAGGAGACAGCGACAGGGTTCCAATAGACCCACACACACGCACACGCATTTTTTATTTGTATCTTATTATAACATCATCTGAAATATACAATGGTGCCTGAACCCTCTGAGACTCGAGCAGAATCCATCCAAGCCACGTCACCCACCTACAGCTCTGGGGGCGGGAGAACCACCAGGATATTCTGACACAAGCATTTTTTTTTTTGCAACAATTTTGCATTTCTTTCCCCCCCTGAGCCTGATTTCTTTTTCCTCTTTATCTCCAGTGCAGCTGCAGAGGAGGCTAAAAGCTGGAAGTTGTTGTCAGGGTTTGGTGCAGCTATTTGTGGGCAGAGGGGAGGGCCAGACTGGGTGTGTGGAGCTGGTGGTCCTGCGAGAATGAGAGATGAGGTCTGACAGCCAGTAAGTGTACCAGAGGGAGGTGTGGAAGTCTGCTACAATGCAGGGTGACATCTGGAGATTTTTAGGCAAGAAATGCTGAAGCTGGAAAAGGAAAACATGAACTCTCCTAAAACCATACAGTAAGAAGATTCTGCATACAGAACATTCTCACAGCCAAATAGTATTAATCATAAGTCCATAAGAGCTATTTCTAGTTATATATTCATACATGCTAATACAATATCTACACTGTTTTGGTGCCCACACTACAGTATATCACCAGATTGGCCTATACATGGTTTCCACACAATCACAACCCGGCTGATTATTTCATATCAATTGCTCATCCAATCAGCTCTACTCCAGATAGCTGAAAATACAATTTAACAGCCACTTTGTTATGATTACATTTTTTTTATCTGATAGGATTTTTTTTTTTTACCAAGCCATTTGAGGAACCAAAAAGACCTCCAGCAGAGAGGTGCCGTCTAAGGCTCATTTAATTCTGGCAATAAGAGCCGTAATCAAGTCTGAAATAACAAAGGCTCTCTGCGACTTGGAGACACGGGGTTAATTTTGCCAGCGCCACTTGAAAGTCAGCAGGTTGCTGCTTAATTAATGGAGCATGACTCCAGTCCTCAGGCAGATCCTCACAGACATGGAGGGGCAGGGAAGAGACCTTCCCACACGCACACACAAACACGCACAGGCTCTGCGCACACTCATGCCCGCACACACACACACACACATTTGTTCTACACACACTACCTCAGGGGAAGCGAATCAACCTAGCTGACAGGAGCAGAAAGCTGCACAGCAGCAGCACACACCTACACACACACACACTTTATCAGTTTCTTTCATGGCAAGGATAGTGTGTGTGGTGAGACAGGTTAGTGTGTGTGGTGAGACAGGTGTGTGTGTGTGTGGTGAGACAGGTGTGTGTGTGGTGAGACAGGTGTGTGTGGTGAGACAGGTGTGTGTGTGAGACAGGTGTGTGTGTGGTGAGACAGGTGTGTGTGTGTGGTGAGACAGGTGTGTGTGTGTGGTGAGACAGGTGAGTGTGTGTGGTGAGACAGGTGTGTGTGTGGTGAGACAGGTGTGTGTGTGTGTGGTGAGACAGGTGTGTGTGGTGAGACAGTTGAGTGTGTGTGGTGAGACAGGACAGGTGTGTGTGTGGTGAGACAGGTGAGTGTGTGTGGTGAGACAGGTGTGAGTGTGTGGTGAGACAGGTGAGTGTGTGTGGTGAGACAGGTGTGTGCGTGTGGTGAGACAGGTGTGTGTTAGAGACAGGTGAGTGTGTGTGGTGAGACAGGTGTGTGTGCGTGGTGAAACAGGTGTGTGTGTGTGGTGAGACAGGTGTGTGTGCGTGGTGAGACAGGTGTGTGGTGAGACAGGTGTGTGTGTCGTAGGTGAAACAGGTGTGTGTGTGTGGTGAGACAGGTGTGTGTGCGTGGTGAGACAGGTGTGTGTGTGTGGTGAGACAGGTGTGTGTGTGTGGTGAGACAGGTGTGTGGTGAGACAGGTGTGTGTTAGAGACAGGTGAGTGTGTGTGGTGAGACAGGTGTGTGTGTGTGGTGAGACAGGTGTGTGTGCGTGGTGAGACAGGTGTGTGTGTGTGGTGAGACAGGTGTGTGTGTCGTAGGTGAAACAGGTGTGTGTGTGTGGTGAGACAGGTGTGTGTGTGGTGAGACAGGTGTGTGTGTGGTGAGACAGGTGTGTGGTGAGACAGGTGTGTGTTAGAGACAGTTGAGTGTGTGTGGTGAGACAGGTGTGTGGTGAGACAGGTGTGTGTTAGAGACAGGTGAGTGTGTGTGGTGAGACAGGTGTGTGTGTGTGGTAAGACAGGTGTGTGTGTCGTAGGTGAGAGCAACGTGACGCTGCGTTGCCTGATTTAATGCAAACATACAGAGCAGGTCGACCACGGCCTACGGAGACACCCTGCAGGAGACTAGTCAGCGTGGGAGGGAGAGGAGAGGGGACAGGAGGAGAGGGGGAGGGAGGGTAGGGAGGGAGAGAGGGGAGAGGGGACAGGAGGAGAGGGGGAGGGAGGGTAGGGAGGGAGGGGAGAGGGAGGGAGGGGAGAGGGAGGGAGGGAGGAGAGAGGGAGGGAGTGAGGAAGGAGAGAGGGAGGGAGGAAGGGAGGGAAGGAGAGAGGGGGGGAGGAGAGAAGGAGGAGGGAGGGATGGAGGGAGGGGGAAGGAGGGAGGGAGGGTTGGGGTCAATGTCAGAGGCAGGTATCCTTGTGCTGTGATGAGCAGGCAGGCAGAAGGGTGACACAGCCATGATTACACAGGACCCAGCTGACCTGGAGAACTACCTCTGACTGCACACGCACACGCACGCACACACACGCACACACACACACACGTGCGAGCGTATGACTGTACACACGAGAGTCAAGTCACTTAGAGACCTATTATTCACCATCACACACACACGCTGCTACATTGACACTCCCACACCTGATTCATTTAGAATCAGGACACATAACAGTGCTGTGAAAACAAGAGGCATATGGACCGAAGCAACACACCTGTTCAAGAACACCACAACCTGTTGTCAGCTCCAGCTTGAGGTGTGTGTGTGTGTGTGTGTGTCGGGGGGGGGGGGGGGGGGGGGGGTGTAATTCTTAGACTCTTCTCAGCTCACAAATTTCTAACCAACATATTTTACATTAGCACATCACATACCAATAAGCAGTGCAATGTGTTCAACGGGTAAAGCAGAGACTAGTGGAAAATCTGTTTTGAATTTGTTCGTTCATTCATTCATTCATTCAAAAAAAAAAGGGAGTTCAATGGGAAATGTCATTAGTGAAAGCCTAACACTGCTTTCATGTCAACGCTGCCGTCGGAAATTAAGGCTCACCCTCCTCTGGATCTCTGGAATGAAGATAAATGTTCCCATCATACTGTGGTTCCTACCTAACCTCACTGGGGAAGGCTTTCCCTGTAACACACAGGCACCAGCACAGTCTACCACAAATGACTGTAATTTAGCTTTTAAGCCGAATCCTGACCCAGAAACATAATTCATTATCACACGGCAAAAGAATTAATCTGAAACTCTGAAAAATTACTTATAAAACCCATCAATGCTCTGACAAGGGTAGTAAATCTTGGCATGCACTCAGGTGTGACTACGTTGCACGAATCAGGTGTTAAATTTGGAATTAGCTGCTCTCCGGCTAACAACACATACATCACCCTAATGCAGTTCTGTCATTGCAGCGCTGGGCTCTAATCAGGGCGCATCTGTGTGCTGATGGCTCTCAGCCCTGGGACTGCACACACAGAAGAAGACCTGAGGACCGAGTGTTTACACTGGGCCCTCAGTCCCTGCCACTGCTAGCCAAGCAGGGGACCCATACTGTAGGCAGGGGGGGGGCAGTATGTGTGCCCCGATGAAAGGTTGTATTCTTTATTTACATTTAGTCATTTAGCAGACACTCTTATCCAGAGCGACTTACAGTAAGTACAGGGACATTCTCCCCGAAGCAAGTAGGGTGAACTATCGTGGCCCCACTGAGGAAAGCTGACATGCAACAGAGATCTCGGCCCTAACCTAAGCAAGTCTGAGCTCCACGCCTCCTAACTGCCTCTGATGTGACCTGGGCAGGCTCGACAACAAGGCTCCCTCTGTCTCTGTTCATGAGGCCAGCTGACACCATGGTGACCGTGACACCAGCTGATCGTCACAATCACGTGTCGGCAGAGTCAATATAAATACGCCGCTCGGTTTACACCGGACGCCATTTTACTTTTCACGTCCTGTTTTCTTGGTATAAAACACAGGAGGTGTTTGACAGTTCTTAAGGTGGGAGGAGAGTTTCACCCCCCCCCCCCCCCCCCCCCACACACACACACGCACACACACACACACGCACACACACACACCTGACTCCTCTACAGCTCCATCTGTGTCCGGACACCCAGGGATTATCAGCTATCAGTGGCAGCGTCTCCGTTGGGGCCTTGCCTCAGCTCATCTCCTCCCGTGCAGAGCCGCTTGGCTGCCTGTTATAATTGAGGCTGATACCATTCCCCATGGCTGCCATCTTCCCGGTCTCCCTCATCTACCCTCACTCCTTCCCTTCCGTTCTCTTCCTCCCTTATCACTCTCCGAATACCTTTCCTCGGGTCATTGAGACGAACCAGCAGACTTCCAGTTTGGCAGGCAGTTTGTCCTGTGGTCGAAAATTTAAATTATTTCCCCTGTTTACTCCCCCATGACTGACACTGCAGACAAGGAAACAGCCTTCTTCCTTTCTGAGGGACAGCCAAATACAAATATTTTTGGCAACACTTTACGATTGAGTTTTTCTCAAAAAACGAAACAAAAAACATGTCAGCTGTCTACGAAGTGAGGGCGAACGGAAGTGCGTTTTCAAAGGTTTGCCTGAGTTCAGAGGTGTGTTGGAGCTTTGATCGTGACGGGTAAGAGGCTGCCTGCGATACAGGTGAAAGCAGCTGACGAGAGATTCCGGACGACTTATTGTCGAGCGTTAGCGAAACGGGTCCTCTCGGGCTACACACTAGCTACCTTCATTATTTGTGTACACTGACAAAAAAAAAATGCTGGGCTACAGTGAGATACTGCCGGTGCGCTGTCAGCGCTCTCGTGAGTCGAGGTCTGAGGAGAATGAGTGTCGCTACAAAGAAACGAATGAGAAACGCGTTCACTCTTCGATTTGAAAAAAAAAAGCCAGTTGGATTCAGGGTATACTTACGGTGACCAGACGTCCTCTTTTACCCGGACATGTCCTCTTTTCGAGACCTAAAAGAATGCGTCCAAAATAGGCCTGGATTTTGCCTCGTTGGATATTTGTGTTTCTCTAGGTCTTTCACAAACTAGTTATTACGCCCTTACAATTTTTGTAAAGGGTATCTCCCTTACGTTCCACCTTCTTGCGCGAGCTCTGACTGTAGAGAGAACCGTCATTGGTCGACCGCCTTCTCAGTGTTGCCAGATGCACGATAATCATCTTCCAATAATGATCATATTGAGCCTTTGGTACGATACTTCGCCATTTCAAATCTGGCAACTCTGCCACCACCACCACAACCCCCGCCGCGACGAAGTGTCCTCTTTTTCACTAACTCAAATCTGCTCACCCTAGTATAGTGCCATTACCTATCTGTGTCAACACCATAAAACAACATACTGTTCGTCTGTCACCATAACAATGGGCCAGGACACACTATGGCGTGAGTTGAGGTGGCAGACATCTCAGTTTCACCACTATGTCTACTAGTCACATACTGAATCGAGAAGCAATCAAATCAAAGAGATACATCTTTGTATTTTATTTTATGGCTGGTATGATAACGCACAACACAAAAATGGCACATCAAATGACCCATTTTGTCAGATTGCTGTTTTGACCCAAAAGACCAGCTGGTGAAATGGTTTATGTTTTTTTATGGATGATAGAACAGAGTATGAACTGAAAAGAAAACCCATAGACATCATTCTCAAGCTTTCAGACAAAATGATCCCTGTGTGCTTATGTAAAGGCACCTGCAAATTATCTCTGTCTGTAAAATGAGTGGCCAGCCACCGTCATGTTTGTCTGGCCCATTCTAAATACATTTCTACAATTTATGAGAAATCTATTTAGCATGCACTCAGCCTATGTTCTGTTTTTTTTCATTAGTGCATGTAAATGCACTGGCAGAATATATACATTGCACACATATAGGACATTCTAGCCAGTCTGACTATTTTATTGGAGCCTTCTATGAGAGTGCACACTAAACAAACCAGCATATGGGTACTCACACATATTCTCTTTTTTCTTTGTCTCTGTCTCTCTCTTTGTCTCTTTCTCTCTCACACACACACGCACACAAAGACTCTAGATACTGACACTAATTTCTGACCCAATTCCTCATTAAGTAACTCAATGTCAAACTACAGGCAGGGGAATAGGGCTCAGTCCCCCTGTAACAATAGCTACTGTACACCAACTACTTGTATGATAAAGAAACATGACCATACAGTACTGTGGCTAAGTGTGTTTTGAAGAGCGTTCATGGATGCTTCCGTCTATGTTGCAACGTTTGGCCACAACTCAATAATAAAAAATATAAAAGAATTATGACAAACATAAAACTTGAATTAAAAAACCCTCATCTATTACTAAAAGTCTATTTCTGTCACCAGATAATTTTCACAGGTCACGAATCCCATCCCCTAACCCTCCCCCAGCTACACACCACAGAATGCATCGTGTCCACCAAAATCAAAAGTGTTAGCCAGGGAAGGTTGGTGGGAATGTGGGCCCACAGCCAGAATTCTGCCCTGCGTTTTCCCTGGCATGGGCACACCAGACACTGGGTGTGAGAAGACTAATGACTGTCCCTGCGACTGGAGAGTAAGGCAAACCCCCCCTCCTTGCCTCCTCCAGATGGACCCAATTAAACCATTAGGCAATGAGTGGAGGCTGATGACTCCATCAGGGCCTGTTCTGGGCTTAAATAAACGCTGCTGCGAAATAAGGCTGCGTTCGAAATTACGGCTTCGTTCCCATGCTGTTTACCAAACACTTTGAAGTGGAGGGGGTGGTGGGGGGGGGGGAGCCTCTTTTGTATCTGTTTTCTCGACTCTGCCTCTTTTTTCGTACGGTTCCTCCACACAGGGATGTTTTATCGCCGGTGTGAGGGGGGTGCTCCTGCTCCTCACTGCCCGGGGCCCAGACTCTTGAGGAGGACGATAATTTAGAATGAAATACGCCAGAATGAGATCTAGAGTGGCTCAGTCCTCACTTACCCTCTCTCACTCTCTCTCTCTCCCTCCCTCCCCTCCCTCTCTCTTTTTCTCCCGGGTCCAGTTTATCTGTCATCACCTCAGCCGTCCCCATATATCCAGGCATATCGTCGATGTGATTCAGACCTGCCATCACTCAGTCTCCCGCTGCAGCTTCGCCCCGACACAGAGCTCCTCTCAGAGGCAGCACTGACGGAGCCGCACACACACACACTCCCGCTCACTGGACGCACCGGTACCATGGAGGCTCTCCTCTCCGTATGGGTCCGGGAGACAGCAGCCTCAGTCTGGTGCGTTCAGAAACGCCGGCCCTCCTCTCCCCAGCGATGGCCGTGATGTACCGGCTCGCACAGGGAGAGGATCGTTTATCTTGTGGGAAAATGTTGGGACGCGGCGCTAGGAAAGGACAAACCGTTTCCCGTGCAACAGAAGGAGCAGACGTTATCTAACTCGGTGTGGCAGGCCGTCCTCAAACATAACCCGGCAGATGCACGCCTCTAAAACCAACACTTGAATTTATCACCCTATTACCCTATAGGGCTTTCATAATGTGTGGTGATAAATTCTCCCTGGACGTCTTTGATGCTTCAGCTGGGGCGGTCTGTTCGACACGGGGTGGAGACAGACTGAGAGCAGTCAGGCTGATCACACAGATCAGGTCCCTCGCACCTCCAGCAGGGGATCGTGGGAAATGGTGTTTTCCTCTTTCCCCTGTGTTGATTGACAGACCACAGGCAGCAGGTCATCGTGCAATTGAACCTCTGAGACAGCCGTCGTTCTCCCTCCGTTCGCTGCGGCGAATCGCTTCAATGGGAAGGCTGATGTTTACCTGCCCTCAATGACAAACACAGTCCCTGTTGTCCTCCTGTCCCTGCTCCGTCCCACCATCAGGCACAGGAAAGATAAAGGATCGCTCTCTCTCTCTCTCTCGTTTCTGTCTTTCTCTGTCTCTGACAATGAAATACAGGGACACCAATCTGGGGAGGGGGGGGGGGGTAGGGGGTGGGGGGTGTCCCCTGACGCGGCTACAGCTGTGTGGCTGTCCTACTTTCTGCCATCCACAACCCTGCCAATTCCTCTACCACTTAGCCCTACCAACACAACCTCTCTGTCTCTCTTTGTTTCTCTGCCGTTCCCCTCCCGCGTCTGTGATGTATGCGCGTCTTCTCTTTTCTCCAGTTCCGTCACTCAACTTACCGGCGGATGACAGCGTCAGAGATAAGGGGCCAGACAAAAAGTCAACATTCCTGCGAACATCTGTTCCGTTTCGTCGGTTCCTTGCTCTGATGCTCCATTTTACGTTTGATTTCTCTGTCAGGGTCGGGGGAATTCTGTTTTGAGCTGCTAGCGCATGACATGCTACACAACTTCCAAACCATGGTGCTGAATTAAAGATGCGACATATGCTTCTGACTTTGCCTTAGTGATTATATAAAGGGCAGAAATAACCCTTTCCTAAAAGGCTTGTTAACTTTATCAAATATAGATTACAGCATTAATGTGTTTCTTTGTCAGAACCCTATCGGTAAAGTGATCTTCATACACAGTATTTTGGGTCCTACACAAAAGAATACAACCTTGTTCACAAGCCAGGGCTAAAACCTGACTGTTCCCCAACGAAAACTGAAAGCCCAGACATGGGTTAGGGTTAGGCAAGATTCTCCTGAACGTGGCCCTGGCCCTCAAACCATCTCCTGTACATCAGCAGTGCCTCAGCAACAAAACAACAGAAGCAGAAACTGCAGAGCCTCATTTTGAAGCAGCGTCCTCGGCAGCCCACCAGGCAGCTCAGGCTGCACTTGTCATGCTCAAGCTGAGAGGTGGCACATCCCTCGCTTTGGCCTGTTCTCCCTGCGCCTCCCCTAGCCTCGCAACCCTCTAATAATCACTGACACTCGCAGCTCTCCTACATCCCCTCCCTCTCTCCTCTGGCGCTCCGAAACCGGCAATTGGCCTCAAACGAGCCAAACTTAATCCCATCATCCTTTGCCTCCCGCCTGCAACGCTGACTAGCGTGCCGACAGAGAAGAACAAAGGGACTAATAGAGCCTCACCTCTTCTTTTCTCGTTCCGTTCCTCTCCCGCCTCTCTTTCTCTCCCTTGCTCTCTCGCTCTCTCTCCCTCTCTGACGGTCTGTTACCCTGCCTCCCCTGTCAAATAACCGCCATGTTTAGCATCGTCTCCTGTCGCCGTACAGTCTTCATTGTTCTGCGTAATTGCACTCAGCGGGCCTTGAGAGCTGCGGAGCTCCTCTTCAGACGGCTGTGTTACTCCCTCTCCTCTCTGTGCTGTTTGTCTTTCATAAACACATCTTCCATCCTGCAGGTATTCTGGGGCAGTTCAGAGAGTGCTACGGGCAGCCACGCCACGGAGCCAACAGCACATAAAAACGACTTCGAAAACCAGCGCCTTGACCTTCTGGACTCCCACGCTCAATAAACGTAATGTTGCTCCAGCGTGGCATGCTGTCACCTGCCATCGCCACCTCCCTTTCCCCACTCCCCCCCCCCACCCCCCTCCGTCTCTATTCCTCTCCTCTCTTCATCCATCATTCTGTCGTTCTCTAAACTGGGACAGCCCATCACTGTGGTGCTTAACCCCTCTTTCTGTAGTCGTCCCCCCCTCCCCCCTCGGCTGTTGAATCTACGCCTTCTCCGCACCTGCCTTCGTGCCAGAGAATGTGCAGGTCTCTCCTGAGGGGATTGCAGGGACTGGACCCACAGTGACTTCTGGGTTAAGGACACCTTTGTCACAAGTCTATACCTACCCACAGTATGCACACAGACCTACCAAAACATCCTGCCCACCCCAGGAACCACTTCCCATCTATCATCTAATCTTACCCCCGTCACAGATGGTGACCCAACCCTGTCCCACTTTCCTCCGCCTCCCCTAACACCCACACCCGGCCATGTCCCTCCTTATGTACCCGCCTCACACACCACCCTCATGCCCAGCCCCTGCCCTCCTCACCCTACTCCTCCTCCCCAGTCCTCCCTCTGCCCCCCAGGGCCTCTCCCCCTTCCTTTCCCCACCCCTCCACCCGTGGCTCCTCCACTGCCGCGAGAAGCAACATGAGCCCATGAGGTTTGGGAAAGAACATAACGGCATCATTATCCCCAACGACAGCGATGACAACAACGATGGCATATTAGTGCATAACGACATAGTGAGGAGGGAGAAAAGGGGCGCTGGAGGGAGGGAGGGAGGGCGGGCGGGCGGGCGGGAGGGAGGGAGGGAGGGAGGGAGGGAGGGAGGGAGGGAGGGAGGGAGGGAGGGAGGGAGGGAGGGAGGGAGGGAGGGAGGGAGGGAGGGAGGGAGGGAGGGAGGGAGGGAGGGAGGGAGGGAGGGAGGGAGGGAGGGAGGGAGGGAGGGAGGGAGGGAGGGAGGGAGGGAGCATTTAAAACAACGGGTCCCTTTTTGGGAAGTTCAATTAAATTGCTAGTGACAGCATGCATGTGAGGGCATAGCTGCCGAACACCACTTGACTCCCCTTCATTAGAGTGTGATGGTGCCAGGCTAGACTAGTTTTATATTTGGTGTATTTATAGCTGAATAAGCAGCTGGTGAATGGGACCCTGTAAGGATGCTGGGGGGGGACATTGCGATCTGGTCAAAGACCATATGAGAAACTAAAAGGGGTGACATGCAACAAGATAATCTTTAGGTGTTTGTTGATACAATCGGAGAGGCGACAAAAACAAACTTGGATAAGGGTAGGGGTCGTAGGATTGGAAACAGCATGATGTATTGGGTACCAGATGCAAAAGTTCATGTTTGTATGTGCGCGTTTATAGCTGTCTTTATAGCTATTAGAGTTGGATATTCCCTGGCCCAGGTCATTGCTCTGCATTGATTTCACTCGAACACTTTCCTACCATCTGAAAGAAAATCACTCAAGCGGAGGTTGACAAAGAGAAAAGAACAAGTAAGACATGTCAAATTAGCTTAGCTTAGCGAATCTCCTGACGATTGTCAATCTAATTAAAATATGGCTAATTATAACGTGTGTAAGCGTCAGATAACCACTCAGCCATAAAGTCTTGGCTGTCAGGTGTAAACAAGCCTTGTGACTGTTGGAGGAGGAAATTCAATCGACATCTGTTAATTTATCTCAGGCGGGAGACCAAATTGAAAAATGGATTGCTTTGAGTGCCACAGATCTGCATTGTGATCAAGGACCAATGCATTTCAGGCTGCACCTGCTTAGTAAACGATAATGGGCATCTCACTGTGTTGCCAAGGGCATTTTATCTGGCCAATAAGGGATCAAAGCACCATCTTCTCCAGTCCTATAGAGAAGCGAGACTAGGGGGAAAGGAGGGATCGGGACAGACAGGATAGGAGACTACCGACAAGGTGCTAATGACAACAGAATGTCTTCAATCAAAGAGTGAAATTCTTGCTGGAAGTGAACCAGAGTCTTCATTACAGCGCTCTAATGAGTAGAAAGGGGAGACAATAAATCCATTCATTCACTGAAAGCTCCCTGGCTCTGAAGTCCAGGCTAATGATATTGCATTTTCCTCTTTTAATAATAGGCCAATCCATATGGCCCCTGACTGCTTTCATAATATTGCTCCTACTAAAACTGCAGGGGCAGGGTCTTGACAAAGCTCTTTACAGAAATCATTTCCTATGGGAGATTAATTGACATTGCAGTGACAGTTTAAATGCAGGTTAAGAAGTTACAGTGAAATCAGGTGTTATTTTGCACCTTTGATTTGGAGGCAATCTCCCCATCAGTCTATGAATGTTTTTCATACACACCCAAGCAAGAGGCTGACTGTTTAGACAAACACATACGAAGAAGAATATAAATCAGCCTTTGACCAGAGCCTCTGGAGGATGATAAACCATGACTTCATGATTAACCATGACCTCATGATAAACCATGACCTCATGTGGCACCAGCGGATCTCTCAGCCTGGTTGAGATGAACCTGATTATTATCCTGCTTCCTCTTCTCATGTTTGGCTCACCCTGGGGTCAGACACACAATAACACCCCCTCCCTCTCTCTCTCTTTCTCCCTCTCTTTCTCCCTCTCTCTCTCTCTATCTGTCTCTCTCTGTCTCTCTCTGTCTCTCTCTCTGTCTCTCTCTCTGTCTCTCTCTCTGTCTCTCTCTCATACACAAACACACAGAAAGAAAATAAGAAAGAGAAAGACAGAGAATATCCATACCACCCTTTGACACAGCAGGTTTTTCAGACCATAGGAAGAAATACCGGTCCGAAGCAGATCCCATAGCAGCGAGCGGTAAGATCTTCAACATTGTAGCTTCTCAGGTCAAGTAGACTTGACATAGATCAAGTAAGGATAAAGAGGATGGATGAGGATTGATGGACACTGAAATTCAAAGTTGAGTCATTTCAAGAAAGTGCAAAGCATGAAAAGAAAAGTGTTCTTTTCAAACGTTGAAAGTCCATAGGTGTATCTCAGAGGAGTGCACAAGCCATATTTTGCAACCCACTTCACCCTATTGTTATATTAAAAGAACTCAGTGTGATCTGCGACATTTAAAGCCTATTTTCCTGCAGTCTGGCAACTTAGATAGTCCCTCAACTAATAGCACCTCCAGGCCCACAGATGTACATAGTGTTCCCCATGTCACCACCTGTATTATTTGAAGGTTTCTTTGTCTTGCAACATTGGATGTTTTAAGCTCCTGCGGCGGTGACAGTAAGGAAAGAAACTGCCTGAACAGGTAACAACTAGATAAGAGTCTGCAGTCGACAGCCACCAGAAGCTGACCTGTCGGGATTGCGTATGTGTTAATGAGGGTGTATTATTCACGCGTGTGCAAATCATGACTGTGCTGCATGTGTGTTTGCGTGTGTCTGTTGATCGTGATTGCGTGTGTGCGTGTCTGTAAATCCCGATGGTGTGTGTGTGTTTTTCCGGGTGTGTGGGTGTGTGCGTGCAAGTGTCTCTTCCTCTAATCCTCCTGATGGTCCATTCAAATTAAAATGAACCTCCATCACATTAATAGGAACACAAGAGAACAATGGCAGTCTTTCTCCAGTCGGCGGGAAGAGGAGAGGATTATCTGCACTATCGTCAGGACCATTACCATTAAACCCAGCAACCACTCTATCCTTTCTTTTTAAATGAAAAGAGAGAATGGTGGTATTCAACTGAACGTTTCCTATCTGCCTTCAGAGGTTCTGCAGTCCTGAGCTGCAGCCAGCTGTACTGGCAGTCAGACTGAGTACGTAATTATAGCTTTATCTGACCTGGAGATCAGATCTGATTAGTCGGATTAGTCAATTATCATACTGTTTCACATATATGATCGTTGTCATTGTCCTCATTATTGTCGACACTTTCATCATCACCCTCCTCATCATCATCACCCTCCTCATCACCATCACCTTCCTCCTCCTCATCACCTTCCTCCTCATCATCATCACCCTCTTCCTCATCATCATCATCATCACCCTCCTCATCATCATCACCCTCCTCTTCCTCATCATCATCACCCTCCTCAACATCATCATCATCATCATCATCATCATCATCGTCCTCGTGGTCATAAGCTGCCAGAGTTGCTGCATCAGCACCATTTTCTTATCACACCAGGACAGTAACAAATCCATCAACATGGTGATAATCACCAGCCTAATTATTCCTGATACTGTATGAAGACTAAACTGTCCTATTAAACGTGTTCAAACTTCTCCCACAGACCCAGTTGTCTAGTCACACCCACACAAGTGAGTATGAGGTGCGACATCTGTCAGGCTGCAGTGTTCCACATTATTAGACAATCGATGCCGAGTTCCGTGCACATGGTAGAAAAAAAGTTTTGGTGCTGCGGGTATGTGTCAACTCGATATAACACTCGGCAAGAAGAGACGGCATCACCACCATGTGAGATTTTACCTGAACATAGTCTGTGTCTAATTTAAGAACCGGTGTAAGTGGGTGTGTATATCTTCCCAGAGAGACGGAGTGTGTGTGTCCTTTAAGTTCGGCACAGCTTGTAGCCCCAGGTCTAGTCTACCCTTCAACCTTCACCAGCCACCGCAGCCTCAAAACGGCTGCCTGGGTGGGATTGTCTGGGTGTAAAAGAAAAGGAGAAAAATCGGGTAGGGTGGAATTTTTCCAGTTCATGCCAAAGCCATCCTGGCCGTTGCCAAAAGCTCTGTGCTGTGCAAACGATTCAACTGAATCAATCTCAATATATACTCAGGCCTTATCGGAGCAACCAAATACACTCTGAGCTTTCGAAGGCAATGGATAGGTAATTGGAGCAGGACATTATTGCAATACAAACATATCCAGTCTAGTTCAAGCTGTTCAAATCAAAAGTGGAAATGAAGTTAGGAAGATGGGGAAAATGAATATTTTGCCAATGACATAGTCCAACCATGGCAACAGCTGGAAAAATGCATAAAAAGTCCTATATACAATGATTTAAAGGAACACTGGGATGCTGAAAGCTCGGTGGCGGTTCAGATAGAAATCACATCAGACAAAGCTAATGCAGGCTAAGATTATTTTTTTTTAAACACCTTTTAAAGGATTTGCCAGATAAGCCCGGGCTGTGCGCATGGGAGCCCTCAAGGACGCTGGAATCGATGGATGAGAGGGGATTTACTGTAGGGCACAAAGTGGGAAAACTGTTATTTAATGTTGTGTGTGAGAGGAATAATGAAGCTGTGAAGAACCTCATATGCCTGCCATGGCTCTCATCATTATCAATGGCCTAATCTCCCATAACACTGCTTCAGCAGACGCACTCTGATCTAATGTGCTCCGCTTGTCCATTTAACACCTCCAGAATTACCACACTCATATGCATTTATGTATGACTGAATGGAGGAGGGTACAGATGACTCTTTGCCAGGATGAAAAGATTATCACTTTACGAAGCTGGGGAGTAGGGGAAACACACACTGCATAAACACTATTAATACTCGTCGTGTCATCATGTTTTATGTTTTATGCCGTGGTACAAACCGTAGCAGGAGCTAATATGCTATTCAGTGGTGCTCTTGGCAGTCACGTAAAACGTTAAACAGGCCCGATTTAATCGCAGGCGTGGCGAGCAGGATCCAAGGTTCCAATACCGTCGTCAAGGTCCCCGACAAGTCGATTGGAGGAGGAAGTCTTAGTGGCAGTTGGGCTGTGGAGATCTGAGTACGTAGCCACCCTCAATGCAACATCAAGAGTAGGCGCTAGGTCTCTCTTGAAGAAGCCCTTAAATCTGAATGAGACGTCCAGGTGAAATTAAAGGTTTTAAAGGCTACTGCACACTCTGACCTCGAGAGAGAGCCCGTCCCCCGAGAGGACCCGATGAAGTGCACCATCTTGTTAATGGAAATAAATGCTGTAACTGGGCCCCGCGGAAATAAGACTTGCCTCTTGCTCGCTAAAGTCCTTCATTAACTTTATCTAAAATAGGCCCCTTCTCCGATAGTAGAAGAAGAAGGAATGGTAAGCCGCTTCATCCAATTTCCTGGTATTATTCCAAATGAAACAGCGTATCGCTGTTAACTTTGCAATGTCAGCGTAGTGGAGTCGGTATGCCATGATGATGTCTGTGCATGATGTGTGAGGGCTTCGGTATGAAAAGATGAATTAGGGAAATTAACTTATTTTTTTCAGAACACACAATTCAGGGCATTTGGCTGTCAGATATTTCATGAGATCAGCATAATATTTGTGGAGCTTATGAGTTATGTATATACATAGGACTGCTTATTCATCACATTTCCTGGTTGTCAAAGAGATCCACGTGGAAGGATAGGGTTAGGGTTAACCTAACCTTTTCACCTCAGTAGTCAATAGTGTTAACAATGACAATAACTGTACAACAGCAGCTGTGTGAGGCTAGTTCTGACTCCAAGTGCAGAGAAGCAGAAAACGATACTGTCTGCCATCAAATGATCTGGACCCTCTCCAGTCTCCATATCATGACTCAGAATATGGCACAGTTAGTCCTAATTAGGATCACAAACTGTCAAGATGTTTTGCCACCACAATGTATGAGGTGTTATTCTGTAACTTTGGACGTATTTCAAGATAGTCACAATATGGCTCAAAACCCTCCCCAAGACCACATCCCTCCCCAAGACCACATCCCTCCCCAAGACTACATCCCTCCCCAAAACCACATCCCTCCCCAAGACTACATCCCTCCCCAAGACCACATCCCTTCCCAAGACCACATACCTCCCCAAGACTACATCCCTCCCCAAAACCACATCCCTCCCCAAGACTACATCCCTCCCCAAGACCACATCACTCCCCAAGACCACATCCCTCCCCAAGACCACATCCCTCCCCAAGACCACATCACTCCCCAAGAATAGATTCTCCCCGACAGGAAGTGATGACATTGATGTACCAAGGTACCGCTCTGTATATATGAAGACTGACAGCTGCCGGACTACTCTCTCCAATCAGATGGTTGTCTACAAGACTTATAGGTCGTGGAAACCCAGAACCTTAATCGATCACAGCGTTATAGTGGAGACGGACAACAATTTCTTTCATAACTTATCTTCTCATAGGCCCAGCAGCGAAATCACCACGGAGACCTTTATAATTTTTGATATTGAATTTTTATTGTCAGTGACTATTGATTTAATGTGTAGCATTGTTATATCAACCGATACTTTATAATTTGGTAGAGTCAGGGGGTAAAATACTTATTAGTAATTTACAGCGTATGCAATGATAACTTGGAACTCAACAGCTGAAATCAGAGTTCCCTTTTTGTCCCATTGGTTTTAATATTTCAGATTTATTTTCTTCATAACCTTAGTGAGCCGATTACCTCAGCAGCTCAGCTGTGTTATTGAGACATTTCAGCATGAAATTTGTTTTTCCTCACTGAACTTTGAGCAAAAAATTCAACCACAGAGCCTCAAAAGCCAAGAGGGGCTATTAAGAGATAATTACTAATTATGCTAATTTTCTAAGTTGTGCTATTTCTTTCCTTGGTCATTTTATCTGTGGTTCTCAAGAGAAAACAGTTACCATTCAATTTTAATAACCTTTTCTTCTCCGGCTAAATGTTCTATGTAGGACGGTGTGTCCTGAACCAAGGAAAACTCCAGCATAACCTTAATCAGGATGTGCCTGTGAATTCTAAAAGGCATGCGCCAACTAAAACATTGTTGTTGCCAGCGGCAATGACCTTCATTAACCTCATAAATGCCAGCAGTGTTTTGTCACAGTTCTTAATACGGTTATCAACACAAACAAATACAACAGAACTGTTGGAAGCCAAAAATAGTAGCATTTCCATCTCTCTGAAACTCAACTCAAGATCAATCCCAAACATCCCCAAACACATATTTTCACTGACATTGGGTTGTCCTACTGTTTACCTAAGCCTGCTCATTGCCTATAGTTCATTTGGGGGGGGGCCTCTCTCTACACACAAGGCTAAACACAGTATCATTTTATACAAAATAAAAGGTTACATTCTTAACTTTTCTGACACCTACACATTAATAATTGCAGTGATACAGGTCACAGTAACTATTCCTTACACAGAGACAACCTCCCCCTGCTGTATAAAAAATGTGACAGGAAACATTTATAATCTGTCAATTCCACACCTGCTTTCAGTAGCATTATAGTAATTATACAAGATACTCCTGTATACAAGCTGTAATAGGTATCCTACACGTGTTTATTATGAAGGTGGGTTTCTGAACACAGTACCACATCAGTAGCACTATTATTATGGTCAACCAAAGGATTACCGACCTTTGAATTGTCTAACAACATAGATATCCACCAATCACTGGTTATCAAGCAGCCCCCTAATTATTCATTCACAGTACAGGGTGCAAAATCACACAACAGCACTGCTGTGCTGTGGTCCCAAATCCCCGATCTTCTCCAATCAATGTTAAGATGGTTTCAGCTGTGCACACACATTGGCGTAATGGTTACAATCTCCACTGGACACTAACCCCCTCTGCCACCTCACAGGTTCAAATCCCTCCTCCCCCTGTGCCCTCGTCCCACCCAAGGCTGACTGCACCCTGCTTAACACTGTCGTCTACATCAACAGTACCGTTAATATGTCGGCCCTCTTCAGCCCCCCAAAAAAGCAACGTTTAGCTAGCAGCCGCGGCATGTCAGCAGCGACGGTTCCTCAGCCGAGTGTCACGTCTGTCTGGCTAATGACTGTGTGATGGCCCCTCGGTGTAGCGCGGCGAGGCTGAGCAGAAAGCCAGTGATCCAGTCATCTGCCCCGACCACGACGCCCCTGCTTCCCCCCGGCCACTTCCTCACGCCCAGCCCGACCTCCACACCCTCGTGGGGAGAAGACGTAAACAGTAATTGCTACATAAATTATGTGACAGTTGGTGTCAGCTGGTTCTGAATTCCCGACAGCTTTCGGATATGATGATAAGCTTTAAGACCTGACCTGAAGAGGGTTTATAGTTAGGGAGAAAATGTCATTTATTTTCTTATGTCCAAGAAACTGTTATCATATACTAATGATAGGGCTGGCAAAAGGAAAAATAAACGTGGAAATGAATACCGTAGTTATGTTGACAATGTGAGCTTCGGTCAGGTGCATTACAAATGAAACCTAAATAGAAAACTACCCTTGTGCCGATACAAACACCCGATCACAGCAATCAGATCAAATTATGATAAATGCTTTGCAGCACTGTTGGAAAATATGGCAAATGATTTTCACATTCAGCACAGTGCAGTACATTACAGTTCCTGGAATGTTGCGGTTAGGTAAAATGAGATAAATGATGAATAAATGAATATTCTATAATAGTGATCGGCCCACTTTTTATATCTACTAATCTTAATGTGTACGTGGGTTTTGATCAGAAGCACTTTCCTGTCATGTGGTCATATGCCAAGAAAAGAACAATAAATCAAGAATGAAGTAATAAAATCAAGAGGAACATCTGCTTACACTCTGTGAATACACACATAGATTTTCATACACAGCCCCCATCTCGAAATAATCTCCAGAATTTGCAAGGGATTAATTCCCAAATGCCATGTCCCCATAATCCCAGAATGGGTCCTGTTTGCCAAGAGAACTATAATCATAATTGTTTGGGCTCTCAAGATGATGAGTGTGTATTAGAATAACACACAGAGAATTACAATCTCATCTCCATTATCTGAACGAGGAGAAAAATGTTAAAACAATCTGCTGACATATCTGGCTTCATGTAATTAACAATGGTTACGCCACCCTTGGGTAAAATGAGATTGTTTTTCAGGATACTTAAAAAAAAAAATTGCACTTTAATTTCCAAAGCTTAGGGGTTTTGTTTTAATTTGTTGAACACAATTTTGGATACAATGTCAAATGGAAGATGTCAGGAAAAAAAATTCTCTCTCCCTCCCTTTATACCCAATCTCTCTGTTCTGTGTGCACCCTATAATGTTGCCGCAGAATGTGAAAACATTGGGGACTGTTATAGAGACCGTTACAGAGCCGTGTTTACTAGTTCTGAGAGATAGTTCATTTGCAATCGGCCCCTGCCCCTAATGTCCCATGCTATCAAACTGAATCAGCAGCACTGATAAATTAGCCATTTAGAAACACACTGTGAGGGAATGTCAGCCAATGTGCAATGCCTTGTGTGTTACTCATATGCAATGCTTAATGTTGTGGAACCAATTCTGTCATTTCCATTATGTAAATACATTTACCTTGGCACTATATTTGATGTATTGTCTTCCTTGTCTCTATTACTTGGGCTATTAGAAATCAGATGTTATGGAGCTGTGTACGGTTGTCTGCAGTTTGATGAGATGTGCAAACTGTTTGCAGAACCTTACTAAGTGTTCTATTGCTGTTAAGACTTGAAACTGAAAATGCCCTGAGCATTGGCTGTTCACTCATACTTACTGAATAAAACGCAACACAGACAAACTCAATGTTTTGCCTACTTCAAAACCACATCAAAATGACTAATGCTCAGTGCATTGCATTGCACAATAGTTAAAATAATTCCCTCCTCTTTTAGTCGAATAAGAAAGGTACATTATATTTAATAAACAAGAATAATTTAACAAGAACATTAATTTAATTTATACTTCATCTGATATGTGACAGACCAATGAGGAATGCTTTTTCAAGTTTGTAACACAACATTTTCATTTTAAAAATACCAGCATGAGTTTACCTTTAGGTATATCAAACTGGAGTATCCTCAGAAAAGGGAAATCTTTTTCAGTGATCTGGTCACTTAAGCCTACTTCATTTGAAAAGTATTAATTCAAGGGCTAATGTTTACTTTTTGTACTGTATTTCTTCAAACTAACCCCAACCTTTTACATTTTAATAAAAAGAACCACTCAAAAATCCCAACACATGTATAAAAACACTACAAACGGAGTGACATTTTGTCAACCTGTTAAATATTGGCTCAAAATATAGCAGATAACAAACAGAAAGAAAGTGACTGGCAGTGTGGGGGGAAAATAGCCTGATCAATGAAAGTTTGTTTATCAGCGCGTCCAGACAGTGACCCTGTCGTTGCCTGTTCCTGTCAGTGGAAGCGATAAGGCGAGCAGGTCAGATGACACCGGCCAGTCAAAGGCTATGTTGTCGCTGAACCTAGAGCCGATGACACATTCATTATTTTGCCTTGGCATCCTACGGCCTAGAGCTTCATCCGTTATCATGCGAGATGTGATATGGTTATTTCATATACTTGTTAACAACCATATAAATTAATAGAAACATTTAATTAATGTTACTTTAAGATTAATCGATTTTTCTCTCAGTCTTTGCCATGCACTCCTCTCAGGAGTGGGGAGTGACCTCAGGAGAGTGACAGTAACATGTAGTATAGGCTACAAATGCAAATAGACCTAATGCTACTTAAGTTAACAATTTACTAATATATGCTCAAATGTATGTGAACAAATGCCCTACACAAAGTCTAACAACTTTTTATGTACAATATGGAATACAAAATATATATCCACATGAAGTGTAGGCTACAATGAATAGACTGAGTGTTCAAAAGGAATCAGTTTAATAGTTCCACTTTAAGCCGTCTCCAAAATGTTGAGGGTTTGGAAGTCCATATCCAATAGGCCTGAACTATCATGCTTGTGACTGAGAGACGTATTAGGCTAGTGAAAACATCACATTTATCTGTAGCCTACTTAGGGTCGTAACTACAGCATGTTCTGTTAGTGTAAAATACTTAAGAGACACTTTATAGCACCGAAACCAGACTCCAAAAAATGCAATTGGCACGATAAAATTACAATACAAATGTACACGTCGAGCAACGGTTAAGGCCTTTCTGACAAAATCATGTGCACCTAAAACGACTTTTTGAGAAATATAATCGCTTAAAATAATTTTGGGCGAAAATATTTTACAGACTATACGTTGGTCTGCACAGATAGCCTATGATCTCCATGACATCTTAGGAACAACGATGTCCACGCATTGTATGTCCACGCATTGCACACTGAATGAAGCAAACTTCAACTTTACTGGCAGAAGGTGACAATGCGTCACCGGTCCGATGGAACGTAACCAGGCAAATACACTTCTTTTTGTCTATACATGGCATAAAGACAAATACAAACGCTTTGTATTTCAGTAGGTTATCTCGTAAAACGTCACCATCCGAAATTTTTGGGTGGTTAGGTTAAATGTAGCTCGACGTCAGCGCGCTCCGATACTCCTCCAAGGTGCACGCGACCTTTGTGCTCCAAATCCTTTCTTAAAAAATATTAACTGATAAAAAGTTTACCTTTTCTCTTCGATCTTCTCCTCCTTCTCCTTTTAAACTTGCATTTGACTTGACTGCTCGGAGTTCCCGATGCACGGGTGTTGTTTCCAAGTACTGATGCCATCACAATCGCTCGTCTGACGGTGAAGAAACTTGGATTTGCTGCGCGGTTGTTTGTTCTCAGTTCGTGATATAAAACAGTCCTCGGTGACGTTGTGGATATTTCTGACTCTCTTTATTCCCTCCCGAACTCTTACCGGGGAGTGTGTATCGCTGGTAAAGCTCTGTCTGCCCAATTACCTCTGAAACTCCTGCGAGCCTGCCTCGTCAGAGAGACTGTATTCAGCATAGCATGAAGGCTCACACTGATACCCGCCTCCGTCGCGCGGAGTGTATAGAGCGTCTGGAATCAGCCTCGCTCTGCGATAATTTGGGCACCAGCGACTTTGAATCCAATCCTGCAGGAAGCCTATCTATTTGCTGTCGCAAATTTTAATTAGATCCAACCACCGCTGTCTTATGGCTGTGACATCACCAGTAGCCGCCCCAACTGCACCCCATTACACCCGTTCTTCCCTTGCGCTCGCAGACGGAGCGCCCACTCCGGGCAGAGGATCACCGGAGATCCTGTCTGTTCCCACCGGGGCACTACAAGGAGTTAAAGGTCTCTGATGGTGTGAAGGAGATGTATTTTGGTTCCTTTCTTATCGGTCTCTCCGCTGCATGTCTTTGTACATCTTGTGCCAGAGATTATTGGAATTCTGAAAGAGGATTATTATTATGATTTTCAAGAAATCTCTCTCACCCACTCTCTCTTTATGTCTGTTTCTCTCTATATATTTCTTTCTCTCTCTCTCTCTCTTCTCTCTCTCTCTCTCTCTCTCTCTCTCTCTCTCTCTCTCTCTCTCTCTCTCTCTCTCTCTCTCTCTCTCTCTCTCTCTCACTCACACACACACCCATACACACTCTTTCTACCTCAGAGTAGGTTACCCGAGATGATGTTAAGAGGGAAGTAGAATGTTACATTTTTAACTCGTAACAATATCAATGATTCTCTAAAATAATGGCACCTCAATGTTGTGATAGTTAGCCCACCTGTGACATGCACCGTTAGCATGTGTGTAAGGGGTCCCTACCGTAAACTTCATGTATCACATGCATGATGCACTGCATTTACAAGTGATTCAATGCAAAGACTTAGACATAGAGACCAGCGTTATTGGCTTTTGTTTTTCCAAGTTCTATTTAGGCCAATAGTCTGGAGCAGGCTTGGTGACCTTCAGAGTAGGAGGTAAAGAGTTTCTGACAGGCTACAGCGGCCGGAAAGTTTGAAGAATGTGACATTTTGGCATTTTTAGTTCGAGCACAGTGTCGACTCTTTCAAAAAGCATTTGTGCCTTTCCTACCTTGCGGTTATGTTGAATTCCCCAGTCCTGTATGCAAGGTCAGGTGTGTGTTGGAGGTCCTCTTATGCCAGATGGATTCACAATCATACATAAAACATTGCTTTTTAACTCCAACACAATGAACTGGCCTTGCATTTCAGCTATTCTTCCTAAGGTACAAGATTAATACAAAACATGTCATTATAAATTGCATTTAAAGTTAAATTCAGCTAAACTACCACACAATCTGAATTATTATTGAAATCAGACTGCTGTCCAAAAACGATGTTTGCAAATGACCATGAAACGTAAACTCACCATTATTAAGGCCTTACAGTATGGATACATTTTCCTGAAAAATGAAAATGAAACATAACTAGCAACATCAGGTTTAACCTTCCGACTGAAATTCATTTTCCTTATGACATTAAAAAAGCCATACAGTTGCGGAAACATGACATGTTTGCTGATGTCAGATGGAAAAGTCACTTTGAAGTTCTATTGTGAGGTGGAACCGTTCTGAGGCTGCCTGAGGGGCCCGGAGCGCGGATCGGTTCTCGGGGACACAGCTTGCCCCGAGGACACCCACAAATATCCATGTAAATTGCAGTTTAAGAGAAATCAATAGAAGTGACAAGTTGCCAATGCCACTATCTGGGGAGGTAATGAACGTGTGGATTGTGTGTGTGTGTGTGGGGGGGGCAGGGGGGGGGGGGAGTCTGTGGGGGTGTGAACCGTTCATAGATAACAGCAAACAGGGTTATTTGCAGCGGTGGGGTTGCATGCACACATACACGAGGCAGGGTCAGAAGGATGTGGAGCCTAGTCAAACATGCTGTGTGAACATACTGCCCATACTGGGTATTGTGGTCAGGCACTTTAACAGGACATCTCACCTGTATTCCATATTTCAGTATGAGTAGATTTGTACCCTCTCGTTTATTCTTGATGAAAATATGACCTGAAGATCTGGTTTCAACTCGACAACCGCCAATGTGTATATAAAGAAACATTAAATACATCGAAAAACAAGCATGGTTACCACACAGCAGCACGGCATTGTTAACGTTATTCTTCAATCACAGTTTAAAATCTGCGTCTGCAACATCCTTTCATTGCATGTGTCTGACTGGAAACCCACCAGCGGTCGAGAGACACCCTCTGTGAGTGACACAGGCGGTGAGAGCAGGTAGTCCAGTCAGGTCAGTGATGAAGGCCCCCTTCCTCCTCTGTGTGGGGTTTGACTTTAAGCTTTGTGGGAGGGATTAGGCCGCTGTGGTCTTATCGGAGCCCTGGCTCCTCGCACATGGTTCCCCGGGACTCTCAGATCTGCCTTCATCTCCTCTCCACAGACGTTTCACTCCTCAGTCCCTAATCCAGCAGCGCTCTATTCCCTCCCTCTACACACACACACACACACACACACACACACACACACGCTCACACCCACCCAGCCACACACACAGACACACCCAGCCACACGCACACATACACAGAAACAAACACAAGCAGGAACATGCACTGACATGCGTGTGCGTGTACACTGTGCTCATGTTCCCTGCCTCTCAAACCCATGACCATAGCATGCTGTACCTCTCTCTTGTCCGGGTGGCGAGGAGAGGAACAGTGAGGAGACATAACGGCCATCTTTGTTCCTGCTCTTTTCTCCCCCAGCTCAAATACCTTTTACTTGTTCTAATTTAGGAAAAGTATCAAGGATATGCTGATGGAAACCTCAGTCTGCCTTATCAACAACGTGATAAACTGTAGCAACTGCACAAAAACAACCCTTGTTTTAGCCCATGTTTTTGTTTACCGTTGAATTGACCAATCATCGTCGTTGTGCTGCATGTAAATAACTTTTGTGAGTCATTCGTTGAGTAAAATATAACTTGTCTAAGTTAGACGTACATAAGCTTCTCTGGATGACGTTTGATGTTTCACTTCCTCTACCTTGCTCTCATCCTCATTAATCATATCAGGTCTGAGGAGGAATAAAATGTGTGACACACGCCTGTCCAGGATGACCCTCCCATTTGGAAAGAGAAGATAAAAACGTCAGTGACGCTCCAGAAATTGCCTTTTCTTGGGGGCCAATGCTGGAGAATAGGAATATAATTATTCATATGAGACAGAAGAGACCTGTCACTCCGGTGTCAGGAAGGTTTAAGGGCACCGCAAAATGTGTGATTCCAGAAGGATTGTTATTTTCTTTTCGTTAAGTTAAACAAAGCAAGCCGGAATGGAATGACACAATCTCTAGCTCTGATTTAGAGGCGAACCATTAATGATCCGGCAAAGAGGACAAAGAGTTTTTAGAGGTGTTTAAAAGTCTGAGTGCAATTATTGCGTGTGTACTTGTATTCAATAGATGTTGATTGCCATACCTGAGAGAGACAGAGACACAGTGAGAGACCAAGAGACAGATTGAGAGAGAAATAAAGCCGCAGAGAGAGAAAGAGAGAGAGAGAGATAGAGAGAAATAGAGAGAGAGAGAGAGAGAGAGAGAGAGAGAGAGAGAGAGAGAGAGAGAGAGAGAGAAATAGAGAGAGAGAGAGAGAGAGAGAGAGAGAGAGAGAGAGAGAGAGAGAGAGACACTCATAGATCAGTACCCAGGGTAAGAATGCTTGCTCTGCCGGTTTAAATCAGGCCGTGGCTTCCTGCAGGTTGAAATGTCCGACTGCATTTGGTTTTAATTTCCCTACCTGTTCTTGTCAGGTACAGTGCCAGGGAACTCGAGCAGAACATTCACCCTACCTAGCGCAACTGACAAAGAAGAGGAAATACAAGAAGTTGTAATAGATGAGTGTACCGGCAAGAACAGCACACAGTACGTCTAACTTGGAAAAGTCAAAAAAGTACTGACATGCTGATTTAATCTTAATGACCTGATTTGAGATTAGACCTCTTTATAAGACTGTTAATTGCACTGCTGTTATCACCCCTATCAGAAACCAGAAACCCCTCTGTAGCAACCATGACTATTGCACAGTGCTGTCGTCCTACATAGAGTCTCCCTCAAGACATCTGATGTAACCTACTGGACCTGTGTGATTTACACAATCCATTATTAACTCTGGTGGTTTTAATCTGACAACAAACAGGTGACAAGGACAGGAGTGAAGGACAAATGGATGGAAGCTAACAGGGCAGCACTTTCTTCAAACATCCTATATAAACAGACAGCACCCCAATCAAAATGGCCCTGCGCCACGTAGAGAAAACAGGATTTACATTTACATTTAGTCATTTAGCAGACGCTCTTATCCAGAGCGACTTACAGTAAGTACAGGGACATTCCCCCCGAGGCAAGTAGGGTGAAGTGCCTTGCCCAAGGACACAACGTCAGTTCGCATGACCGGGAATCGAACTGGCAACCTTCGGATTACTAGTCCGACTCCCTCACCGCTCAGCCACCTGACTCCCCTCAATTGAAAAGGGAAAAGCGTGTGATTGTGTGTGTGGCAAAGAAAGTGACAGCAACAACATAAAACAAAACATGCTGTAAAATTGTAATTGAATTAATGAATGGACCACAATAATCTTTGCTTCAATTACATAATACGGATAGGTAGTTGCGCATTAGCATTTTTGTATATTTTCCCACTAAATAGTTCAATACATAAAAGCATAAATATTAGAGGATTCTTATTTAATGAATTTTTATTTTGTACACACCACACAAACACACACACACATACAGTACAGTACACACAGACGCTGCTTGGGAAATTAGTAAACAGAGCCTCATCATTCTCCAAAGCTCCTAAAAGGCCTTGAAGTTCCACTGTATCACATTTTGAAGACAGAGATTAATTGCCTCTTTTACGGCCCGACAGTAATCCTTGAAACAGTTTCCTGTGAGCGCGACAGCATCTCAGCCTGCCTCACTAATACAGACCGAAGAAGAGGTAGGATACAGAAACTCACATCACTGAGATCCTGCTTAGCAGAGCTCCACCACCACATCCACAGGAAAAGTCTACTTCCTGGAATGAAAAAAAAAAACACATCTGCTACAGACTAGTGTGGCAATATTGTTTGAATTATTGTTGTTCTTGTTTTAAGCTTGGCGATCAGACCATATGGAGTTCTTAGTTTGTAAATCCTAGAGAATCCAGTCAGGATTATTACATGTTGAAAATGCAGGATGAGGGTGTTGGAATTGGAACAGTTTGGGCTTTCTGAACCCTCCTATGTCATAGCATATGCTGCCAATGGCTCATCTAAGGTCAACCACATCCAGCATTTCATAATTCCAGCAGATGGTTCCAGGCTTTTGTTAATTAAAACATCTTTTTTTTCCCATTATTGTTGTGAAAATCCAAACTATGACACATGATGATTTCTTACTAAACATTGTTGTTTTTTACAAGCTTACAGTGATTGTGAAACACTGCTAAATACTTTAAAATGAGTCACTTACAAAGGAAACGTCATTGTTTTTGACACTGTAGAAAATAATATTTCTTTGGCCTCAAAAATGCTAAAATACAGAGAGAACTTCAGCCTTGACCACATGTATCCTGGGAAGTAGACGACTGACAAGACGAGTAGGTTTTCACACTGACTACAGGACAGATTTATACTGAGGTAGAATAGTTCACCCAACAGGTCTCGCTGGAAACGTCAGAGTCTGATTTTGTGAGCCCCTTGGCAGGCACCAGGTCTGCATTGACACTGATTGTAATATCCCATCAAACAGCTCCAGCCTTCCCCCCTGCGTCACATGAACGGAAGGTAATCAATCTGTAATCCAATCAGAGGTTGCCCTCGTGGTGACAGACAGAGCGCTCCCTGTGGGGTTCTGATGAGGGCAGGGGTAAAGGTGGTCCCAGGGTGCCTTATTGTCCCACGGTGGTCATGAAATGTCAGTTGGCCAGTCAGAAGGTCTTCCTCTTCCTCTGATCTTTTCATGGGGCCTCTTTTTGAGACTTTTGCCTTTTCATGAAATGATGTCCGAGTAATCATGAACATGTTGTTGGCAGAATGCCCATGATACAAACAGTAAATCCAATCTATATATGAGCATGCATAGCAAATATCTTAAATCTCATGCTCTAAAACAAAACCGTTATTATGGTTTGTTGATCTTCATTTGTTGACAGAACGCTATCAACCTCTTAACCTTTGCATGGTCTCCATAAAGTATGAACCATTTATATTTAGTCATTTAGCAGACGCTCTTATCCAGAGCGACTTAGTACAGGGTACTTAGTACAGGGACATTCTCCCCAAGGCAAGTAGGGTGAAGTGCCTTGTCCAAGGACACAACGTCATTTGCACAGCCTGGAATCGAACCAGCAACCTTTGGATTACTAGCCCAATTCCCTAACCGCTCAACCACCTGACTCCCTTTTAAAAGCCTAAAGTACATCTATTTAGCATTCATGAGTCTGGGGACATGAGCTTGATCTGGCTGGGAGACCCTATCTTTTCCACAAAAAATCCTCAGTGGTATAAGGTATGATTCATTAAAAATACATTACAGAGAATCGTGGAGTAAGCAGCTGAACATGAATGAAGAGAATGGAATGTATTTTATTCCCCATAATTTTCCTGAGATTTTTGCTTCATTGTATGACATTTGACAACAGTGAATTTTAACAGCTAATTATCTCTGTGATAACTCCACTAATTTTATCACAATATCAATGCATTCACTCAAAAGTGTCATGGCAACCTCAGACTTCAGACTCTACTATAGTTTTCTCCATTCAACAGCAAAACAGAGTTTGATACAGATCTGATAACAGTTAGAGGCAATGTAGAAGCATAACATCAGTCGCATAAAGTAAGACTTAGAAACTTTAGTGTTAGACTTAATGTTAGATATATACTGCTTTGTTTTTTGAACATAAATGTTTTAAAACAGATTACATGTGAATGAAAATAAAGTTTCTACAAGTGAACAGCAGATGGTAGTAGTAAACATTGTTACATGAGCCTTAACCAGGGTAAGGTACTCCTGGTTCTTTGACAGGAGTATAGTCCGGTATATTTGTGGTCCTGTACTCTGCATGGATTATTTTTGGATTCCTATTAGTTTAATAGGACAGAATTTATGTTAAAATGTTTTCTCCTTCTACACATTAAATACTTTACAGGTTGAATACCATGACGCAACAAACACATGCCTGAAGTATACTAGGCAATTCAGTATGTACTACACAGTATGCATGCATTTAGATGTTCGTCATTCATGGTTGGAAATGTATTATGTAAATGCTTAACTGAATGTGTAAGTGTTAGTGTGTGTGCATGTGAGCGAGTGACTAAGTGTATGAGTGTGTGTGAATCATATAAATCATTGGTATTCAAGTGTACAATAGTCAAATGTATTTCTCTGACCCAGTGATGAACATTCTGGAGGATGACAGCATCATTAGTTGTCTCAGAATTTCTCGGGGTACAATCTTACGTGTGGCCTAAACGCTGTTCAACCAAACTCTGGGCGATGGAGCGCAAATCCCTCAAGTTAAGCTGCACATCCTCGTCTCTGAAGTTGAGGCTTTCATCTGGCAGAATACAGTTGCTGTCAGTGTTAGAGGGTTCAGCTTTCCCCCGTACACGAGACACGAAGATGTGCAGTCAAGACCACATTTCAGCGACACTGCAGTAACTGCATCTCCTGTACACCGTTGCTGGCGAGCATGCGGGGCTGAAAAAAAAAAAACATGATGTCAGATGGTTGCAGGTGATATCAAATGGCTGACCCCAGATGAATACACCGCTGGCAAAATTGTGTGATCAAAATAAGATTTGAGGTTAAGATCGGGTGCAAGCCGTCTTCCTCCTCCTCACCAGGCCTCGATCCCAGGATCAGATGCTGAGGCACATGATGTCAGAGTAGGAGCATGTGTACACTGTGTGTGAGAGGATAAGGGGATATTGTCAATAGACATTAAAGTCAAGGCACATCAATAACTACAGGGATGTTTTGAAATTGAATTACATACATGGTTGTTGATGTTGAGAAATAACAGTACACATTTGTGAATTTTATAGCCTCTACACAAATGTATTTAACAATGAAAATGGGGAATAGGCTTGAAATGGCATAAATGTTTAAACGTTACATAGCAACTGTTAATTAACTGAAAAATAAAGTAACTTGCTGTCTTTTTTGAGGCAGCACTAACTGTAGCATAGTCACAACAAACTTGTTTCCCTCAAGCGATCCTCAGACTGACACAAATGTTCTATTTAAAGCAACACAGTACGATCTGTGAATTAAAAACTAAAGCCCCAAAGCATCTTTGTGCCTCTCTTTGAATTGGCAGTGCTAAGAAATGCCAAACTAGCAGGGGAATTCTCTCCTTTCCCTCTTTAGTTGAAATTGATTTCTTCAAAGACTACAGTTGTTTTTTAATTAAAACATTGAACTGGCTAATTGTGAAAACGATTTATGTGGTGTTTTCCACTGTGTAAAGCAATATTCTATTTGTCTTAGTGGTGTCTATTTTTTTCAGAGAAGAACACACCCATCCACACACACACAAACAGACACAAACACAGTTTGTTCAGTTTAATGCGATAATCGAGCAACTTTTCAAGATGTTTTCCAACTTCCTCCTAGTAAGCTGTGTAAACCTGTCAGAGTGGGACACTTCAACTTTCCACAAACCCTTAAAGCTTGGCTTCAAAGTGTTTGAAAGTACACATCAACAACCGGATTATACTGTACATACTATATGCAACATCTTAACTTTGAGGAGTGATTCGAACTTGGTTTGTACTGTAAGTTTTCTTCTTTTTTTTTTCAGGGCAGTGCTTTTCAATGATTGTGCTTTATTACACACTTTCATGATAAATGTACAAAATTTAAACCATTCCAACAAGATTAATACATTCTGAAGTGGAATTATGCCTCAAAATATCATGAAAAACTTAAATATCCGTCTTTCTTGAAAGCTAAAGTTACCTTCAAAAATTATACAATTTAGTTGCAAAGCATTTTGCCACTGGATTAATCGTTTGCGCCTTAAATTATTCATTCCTTATTCAATCTTGAAGAACTGTCCTTAGCTCAATGTTAATGTTAATTTAGCCAAGAAAAATGGTCTTGTATTACATCACATATTGTATTTTGGCAGAATGTTTTCATTTCAAGCACTGCAACAAACATGCCGAATAGGTCACTTCACTTCAGAAAAACATCTCAAAGGTTTATCTTACTTACTAAAACATTTTTTTAAGAAAAATGCTACAGGACAACCACTGAGAAGATCAAGTTTTTCTGTACATTATGATTATCTTTCTCCTATCTGGTGAAAGAAACTCATCCATTACCTATCCCAGTATCAAGCTGCTCCCTCTGACCTCACCATTTGAACAACAAAGTGAGACGCCACAGGGGTTCAGTTTGTGGATGAACACGACAGTGCCATGTTACAGTTCACACTGTTAAATCTGGAGGGAAATTAATCCCACGTTTGTTAGCACAGCACATTTAATTAATCACGCCTGTCTCCGCAAACGGCTAAACGGTCGGAGTTTAGAATAATGCCACAAAGTCAAGATTATTCATTTCTCCAAACATTTTAAGACTTCAATCAAGTGTCCCCTCAGATGCTACCCACTGAGAGGCAGAGGAGATTTAGTCCTCTCAATGTGCGTTCATAAATCATACCCCTCGCTCTGCAAACAGCTCAGCTTGCCCATCTTTGAACCTCCCTCACACACTTTCACCCTTCCTGTCATGTAAACCCCACTGGGTAATTAACAAGATTCTTTTAGAATGAGAGAAGAAGAAAAACAGAAAAAATAAGAAAGAAATTAGGCACATTTCCATGATGAGGGTTCTGCTCAAGAAGTGAGGTAATTTAGTTAATGTTTAGAGATGTTGTGTACATAATGAAGAAAGAATGGATTTATGGGAGTGGATTTTTCAACACAGACGGAACGACAGAATGCAATGTAGGTTGTTAGTCTATTTGCACCTCTCTTCATATGCACTGCATAACAGTTTGGGCTGTCAATAGTCTACTCTGGAAACTCTGAAAAGCCACTGCCGACACAAAAGAACAAATTGAGATATCCTTACAAACACATAGTCAATAGACAAGGCCACAAATCTACCTGCTGGGAAGAAATCGTTTCTACCTAAATCCTGTGGGGATGTGGAGGGATTATGTGAAGTGCTCACTTTCCTTTAATTAAAGCGCAGAAGTGTTGAGCAGTGCACTTAGAACTCTCTGCTCATTCTTAAGGGCTTTCAGAGTCCAAAATGCGTGTTTGATCACAGTACTACATACTAATATTAACTGACAATTATTTCACATCATTCCTACACTGAAACCAATTTACAAAGCATGTAAAAACAATTCATTCAGAATTACACTTAGCACATAATAATTCTGTTTCCTGTTGGGTGTTTCCTGACTGTTTAGCTGAGACTTTCATTAGAAAATACTAGAAAGTTCAAGGATTGCAAGTTCAGGCAACAGTTGCCCAAGCCACTTTCAGTTTCCTGCATCTGTAGTCACTGGGGCCGTGCTACTCATGCTAACAACACAACACCATCTGTCTCATAACCTGCCATCATATTTTATATTTTATATTTGATCATTTAATTTTGTGGCATTACTTCAGCAGCATATATTTGTTATGGTGTGCTGTTTCTGGGATGTGTTTGAATGTTGCCTGACGATGCCCTGTTTCCCTTGAGCGGTGTGTGTTCCTGGAGCCGTGTGATCCATGTCAGCCTATTAAAAGACATGCTCCTTGCCTCAGATCATTAGACAAGCTTTAATCCCTCTCTGTCTCCTTTCAATAGAGTTTACGCTGGGGATATGGTTGGCGCTAGCCCGCTCCGCACACAAGGCAAGGGTAACACGAGGCGATGTTCCCGTGCTCAATCTGCTTTAGAGCGAGAGAGAAGAAGAGATATGATGTTGGTTTTAAATCATCAGAGGTAAACAAAGATAGAGGATGGCGCTGGCAGAGGGAGACGTTTATGAACATAGGGTGGATGAGGAAGAAACAATGGGATAGTAAACAATGGATTGTTTGGATATATTTTCTATTTTTATCAATCTATTGGGAAAATCCTTAACTGATTCACGATAACCAAGCAACACATGAATGGATAAGGCGCCCACATGTGTTTCCTTACAAACAAAAGTTTTACTCGGGTGCGCTGTAGCTCTAACTGTGCCAGTGTGGGATGTCTGTCCTGAATCAGAGGGCTGAACACCCCAGCCGGTCCACCTCATTAGATGCTCGTCCAGG
Organism: Osmerus mordax; assembly: GCF_038355195.1. Classification (NCBI taxonomy): domain Eukaryota; kingdom Metazoa; phylum Chordata; class Actinopteri; order Osmeriformes; family Osmeridae; genus Osmerus; species Osmerus mordax. Next base: position 15,352,119 of record NC_090064.1, read on the forward strand.
TGAGCGGTGTCAGTGCTGCAGCCTGAAGATCAGGCCTGGTGTTTCAAAGGATCCCCAGTGTCTTACAGATCGGGTTCAGCCAGACAGTGGGGATCCCTTCTAATGAGTCTCCCCTCATTCCTCCTCCGTCCGTGCAGGTGGGGTCCGCAACCAACTGTCAATCCACAGGGAAAACTTTCAGTTGGGGAGAAGTAAGGTCCTGAGGTAAATTGGTACCGTACGTTTTGTAACATTTCTTTAAAGTCTAGTGTCTAACGGACTGTGAGGACCAAACTATTTTACCATCATGGTTGGTGCTGAATGAATGTACTGTATGTGTCATTAGTTACATTGTCCAATTATAAGTGTTTACCACCAGTGTTTATACACCAGAGTTTATATCTAGTTGATGAAAACATGCCACAGAGTGACTAAAATTCGAGAGTGACTAGTCGATTCAAACTGAATGTACAGTACTGTAGCTATGCCGATTCCTGGCTTCCTTTCTTACACTACAAACCTGCCCTTAAAACGTACCTTTGTCTTTTATTTTCTCACACAGGTTTTGATAGAGAAGATTGCACCCCCTACACCACCAACTGTGAAGTCACAGCACATTCCCATCTCCCCCATAGAATCTTAGGAACATAATCCCGAGTGTCAGCATGCTCCAAATCTTTAGGTCTTTATCCTCTTCTCTAGTGCTTACACAGGGATATCACCTGACTGGACTCAGACCGCAACCTTGAAATATTGTCTGTAAAATAAATTCCATTGTAAAGTGTTTAGTGTGGTGGACCTGCAAATTCTGCTTGTTTTCCAAAGAGCTAAGGAAAGAGCAGGAATAGGATTTTCGCTATTGTGGGTTTATTTTTTGTCAGTGACATCAATCCTTTACTGGGAATCTGAGGCTGTGGTAATGGAAAAGTGTGAGATGGTCTCCTCAGTTTAAACAAGGGCTGACAGGTTGGGTGTCAAGGAGAGCAGACATCGTCTGTTTTCTATGAACTTTAACCTTTTCTGCCGATGCCTGGTTGTTTCTTTACTGCTCGGCATAAATGGAAATGTTGCACCATGGTGGTGAGAGTGTTTATTTAGGGTTGTCGCTGCTGGCCACGTTTGTGGTAAGTGAACAATTGTTTGTGGTAGCTATTTCTTTTTGGGGGGGGTGACAAAAATTATTATTTTTGTTCTACAAAGTCACTTTTGTATTTAAAAAAGGAAGCGAGAGAGATCTGGAAACATGGCTGATCTGGAATCGGCGTGACGACAGATTGATCCACAGAGAAGAAGAGAGATCAAAGTTTCAGAGAAAGTTATTCAAGGGTATGTCTTTAAGTTTGATGCGACTCATCTAATGAGCTGTGAGGGACTACAAAAACAGCTTTATGATCCACATAATATCATCATTATCCCATTTACGGCCCTGGGTCCTCTTGGGCTGGAGATGACAAAGTAGGATCTGCCCCTTGTTTCATGTTGGGTGCTACTGAGCAATTTGCCACCCCTCTGTTCTCTCCCTGTTCATTGACTTTGATGTTGTGTCAAATATCTTTGTCTTCAAAGATGCTTTTGGAAATGGGTTGAGAGAGCCAAATTGCTCTGTCTACTGTTCTGTTCGTTTGTTCCTCCAGGAGAGATAAAAGGCACCAGACGTGTGAGTGTGTGAATCTCAAAATAATTGTGTTTGTGTTCAGTATGATGGGAACGGCTACATAGAAAACATACATGTACCTGTTTACTAAGGTGTTCTGGTTCTGGTTGCCGGTTCGATTCCTGGCCGTGCACAATGACATTGTGTCCTTGGGCAAGGCACTTCACCCTACTTACCTCGGGGGGAATGTCCCTGTGCTTACTGTAAGTCGCTCTGGATAAGAGTCTGCTAAATGACTAAGTGTAAATGTGTTCTACCTCCACATACCCCAAATTCCTCTTAATGTTTTCAACACTGACATCAACGTCATTGTTCTCAGCCACTCCCTCTGCTCGCTGATTGGACAGGTAGAAAGTTAACCGAAGACATCTGACTTACGTACCTCAAGCCCAGACGCAGTACAGAAGCAAAATCTAAATTGAGTGGAAGTACTTAAGAGGGCAGAGCCAGGCTACTTATAGACTGCTAAGACTTTAAAATGTACAGTAACCATCTGACACTTCAGTGAAAAACTCTACAAGACCCCAAAAATGACCACACACTGAGATCAGTGTCATTAATTAAGCCTAACCTTGGTATTGAAATTGTGTCTAATTAGCCACAGTATCTGTTCTCTTTACTGTTATTATTGTTATTGAATTATGATGACACCACTATCAGCAGCATGGTTATTTATTTTGCCTTCTGGTGGTTTACATTTAGTCAGTTTAGTTGGTACTACTGTACCAAAACAATCTAAAGCAGGTATAGTTGGAGATGCCAGACATTTCTCCATCAATGCATGCATCATTGACAAATCTGGGAGAAGTTAGACATTGTTTGCTTGTTTGCTTACATTCACTGTACATACATTTCGTATTTATTCATTAAAAAACTGTATAGTGTTCCTTAGGCCCTTACTTGAGAGCAAGATGGGGTTTTTTTGTAACACAAAGCTACGAAGATGTTTGGTATAATGTGACTAAAATTACATACATTTTTAACTTTTGTGTTTTTTTCTCAAACACAGCAAAGAGATTTTTATTGCAGTCAATTTACCAACACAAAGTAAGCCACAGTAACTGACACAGTAAAATAGTTGTGAATGCCAGAAACACTTTTAGTGTGTGAAAGAATATATTTCTCCCATGAAAACAAACTCCAAACTGTGTGCCTCTTTTCAGAAATAACTATTTCATCCACGTCACCTTTTCACTTGCATTATTACTGTGGCTATTACTAAGAATTCATTATTTATGTGAGTAGCTATCAGCAAAAAGGCAAGCAATTTACTTGTCAAAATACATTACTGTGTGTGACTTGAAATATGTGTGGGGAGCTCTGGGCTAGCTCATAAGTTGAGTGCAGAGCAGTCAGTTAAATTATGGATGGCAAGACATATCATTTCAAATAGGGGCATTAGAGAAACTCTGCATCTCCTACCTTTGTTTTAAGGTTAATATGAACATTTTCAATTAGATTCCCTCAACCGCATTCGAAAGAAAAATTACTTCTCTTTTCATTTTGTGAAACGATGCCTCCTTTGACGGCTACTTATGCAGGTAGAGTCTGTTATTAACACGGGGCCTCATGCGCCACGATTCACTCGAAGATTAACGCCCCGAAACTTTTGCATCTGTCAAGTTTAACGCTAATCTCTACCTTCTTGTTACATCAGCTTTTCCCTTCCAAAGACTTCCTCTTATTTTTGCTGAGGAGACTTTGATCCCTTGCAGACCCAGGTGATCTCCACCACACCTCCACGGATAAGCGCTTAGACTGGATTAGCTCGGATGGATGAGCAGAAGCAGGCCTATCTGTACTTTCTTACCCACAACCCCCCAGGAGCGAACATCTCCAGCTGTGCCGTGTGACAACCACGAGGCTGCGGCACTGGCTCCACCTAAACCAGGAACCCTCCCCTCCGTCTCGTAAGACTTAACGTGTCTCCGCCTGATACCTCATTCCCTCTGTTCCTTCTCTGTTTTCGCCTGTCACCTCCTCTTTCCCTTCGTTCTCTCACTGCTCCTGCTCTCTCCTGAGACCATCACTTTAGTGAATTAAGCACTCGGTAATGTGATTCATGAGATTCATCTAGCTTGTTCTGAGCTGGTTAGAAGGAAAATGGTTCCTTAGAGAGAGAGAGAGAGAGAGAGAGAGAGAGAGAGAGAGAGAGAGAGAGAGAGAGAGAGAGAGAAGTAGAGACAGAGAGATAAAATGAGGGGGGGAGAGAGTTTTAGAACAGGGGTGTGCAGTTGTTTTGTAATTGCCTTGTTTGCAGCTGCCCAAATGAGGGCTGTCATTTCAGTGACTGTTGCCTGTATCACTTCCTTACCCACACACAGCCCAGACAAGTGTTGGCTGGTGCCACTTGGGAAAAAGCTGGATGATCCGCTGCTATGTAGCTCCCTGCAGATTTAGCTCAAACCAAAGAACCTTTCAAAGTTAAACAAATCAGCCTTAGGCTGCATGTCTTTCCTCATTCAGCTTCTGCTCTCACGTTGCTGTAATGTTTAGTGACTGCATGAACAGTGAGCCAGCACAGAGACACCGAGGAAGACTTTCACTTGGTTACAACTAACTATATGTATTTACTATTTACGTCAAGAGAGCAAGAAAGAATAAGGGAGAGAGAAAGAGAGAGACCAGAGAGAGTCTAGAGAGAGAGACAGAGAGAGTCTAGAGAGAAAGAGAGACACACAGCTAGAGAGTCTAGAGAGAGACACACACAGAGAGAGAGTTTCTAGAGAGAAAAAGAGATACACAGTCTAGAGAGAGAGACACACACAGAGAGAGAGTCTAGAGAGAAAGAGAGACACAGAGAGTCTAAAGAAAGCGAGACACACAGAGAGAGAGAGAGTCTAGAGAGAAAGAGAGAGACACAGAACAGAGACAGACAGAAAGACAGAAAGACAGACAGACAGACAGAAAGGATAGCCCCACATGACGTTGACATGAAACGCAGAGTTAATTGAATACATCTCTTATCTGTGACCTTTGTGAAGTCAGCATTAACACATCAAAGTATGAAATGAGAAAGAAATGCATCTTGGAACCAACACTGAAATGTCACCACGTGTTTTAGACGGCACCTGCCAAAATACCGCTAGCTGACGGCTAGTAATCCTGGAAGGTTCTCCTTCTGGGTAATTCAATTAAGACGTGTGAGTGACTGCAGATGAGACATCATTCAAAGATCATGTTCATCAACAGAACCCATCTGCTTCATCATTATCTCTAGAATACGCCACCAGAGGGGTTTCACACAGGGTTAGTCCTGCAACGTAGAACTAATGTGATGGGCACATCACAACAAGAAGACCTGTTACCAACAATAAACACAACAATATCCAGTATTTCCACAATACAGCATCTACATAGGTCATATTTTACTATACAAACTATTTAAATGGTTACACGACTGTGAAAAATATATTATGCAAAAATATATTAACAAAAGGTTTCTAAATGTGCTAAATGTAAATGTGAAAGACATTATTTATTGTGAGAGAAGGTTAAAGCTTAAAGAGGTTAAAGCAAGCAGAAGAATGCTTACAGTTAGTTTATACATATTTTACAGGAATATGTCTGGTTTAAAGTAAGCTGAAAACTCTGTTGAGATGTATCGTGTATGATCCACAGTTACATCATCAGGATCCTATCTCACAAATGAAAATACATCTTTATCCATGGCTCAGAAAGATGACTATGGTTATCGTTTAAGAACATCTCCAGGTCAATAATCTTTTCAGGAGATTCATTTTTCTGACCGCATGATGACATTGTCTGATGCACAGAAAAGAATGATGTCAATGCCAATTTCCTGATCAATGAGCTATTAATGTTGGTATACCTATTATTCCAAATAGGCATTGTGTGATTTTTTGGTTGGGATCCTCTGGCCTCACAGATAATAGTAATTGCTATTCTAGATTACCTGTAATATCGGTCAGACTCTTCAACGCTATTATACAAATTTAGTTCTTTTTAACAGCCTGTGGTATGATCATTTAGGAGACTTTAGTCGCCTCTAAATAGCATATAAAAAAATAGGTTGCAGAATTTCGGCAAAGACGGTAGGAATGATATGAAGGAAGCCTGTACATTTTCATTCAGAAGTTAGAAGCGCAAATTCCAACTGCCAATTCTGAAGAGTTTGCTTACCAACAGTGTAAACCGGTCTGTTAGCAGAGCTATCCTCACCAGACATACATTAAACTCCCCTGAGATGCCCCTGTATATCAACACCGGGGAGGAAAACCTACTGAATATTGACCGTGTTGTGGCACACTGAGATGGATGGCAACATGTGTGATGTACTGTGGATCCATCCTGGCCTACTGGGACCCTCCTCATCATTGGGGATATTACTCCCCTGTGTGGAAGGTAGCCACATGGAGAGACATATTTCACATGCCAGAGTGAACACAAGAGACCGCTTGGTGTGATGTAAGTAACTGAATTTTTCAGAGCCCGATATATTCAAGGCCTTGTTGAAGGTTGTCACATTTTTTTTCTTTACGGCAACTTATATTTTATTTTACGGCAACTTATATTTTATTTTATTGTATATTTAATTATATTCTAATCCCACTTAGTACTGCTAGTTTATGTACCCTTAGTATAGATAGTCCACATATTTAAATTGTAGGTATATGTTTATTGTATGCACCTTCCTGCCAAAGCAAATTCCTTGTCTGTGCAAACTTTCATGGCGAATAAATCCCATTCTGATTCTGATTCTGATTTATCACCTGTGCACCCAATCAAAGTGGGACTGGTTTCAGCCCAGGGAACAATGGGACTGATGGTTTTGGAAGGTGCTGTAGTATGGTAAAGCTGGCATGCAAAACAGTGTGCAAAAATGCTGATTATTTTCAGTCAAATGTCTTTCCATGATAATATACAAACAACGATAAACCAAAGCATTTTTGAAAGGCGAGTCTTTTCCATCGTAGACACCAAAAATGGCCATCCAATCACTCTGGCATCCCACCCACAAGATACTATATGACAGAACAGGAACACTAATGTAGGAAGACTCTCTACCAAACGCAAACATACTAAGTAGCACTTCTGTTTTTTCCCTCATCTCAACATCCCTAGAGTTTAAAATGGGAGACTTTAAATGGGAGATTTCCCTCGGCATAGGAATGATGGATCTTTCTATCGGAGATAAGGTGCTCTTCTCCATCAGTCTCCGGATGCCACCGTTGTCCCACTTTCTCTCTGCTATCATAGCGGGCCTGTCTGCAAGGACCTCAATAACAGCTGACCTGGGACCCTGAGGTAAATCAATCTCAACGGGGGTGATGGAGGCTTGTAAAGTAGGGGGTCGATGTATTATATGGGTGGGTGGGTTGGTGTGTGAGTGGGTGGGTGGTGGTGGGGCCCGGGGGAGTGAGGGCCGGGGGAGTGAGGGCCGGGGGAGTGAGGCCCGGGGGAGTGAGGGCTGGGGGTGTGAGGGCTGGGGGTGTGAGGGCCGGGGGAGTGAGGGCCGGGGGAGTGAGGACCGGAGGAGTGTGGGCCGGGGGAGTGAGGCCCGGGGGAGTGAGGGCCGGGGGAGTGAGGGCCGGGGGAGTGAGGGCCGGGGGAGTGAGGACCGGGGGAGTGTGGGCCGGGGGAGTGAGGTGCTGACAAAAGACGTGCTGGTGGTACATCGTGGCCCATTTTTCGCCTTTAGGTCGCAATCCGGGCCATGTTGTAGAAGTGGCTTGCTTTTTACCTCTATTTTGTTAATGCTGGTATTGTGAATCAGAGTCTTGGGTTCCGGAAGCGTCACTTTAGGAGTGGCCTCAGCGCCTGAGCTCAAGTTACTGGTATGGGAAGACAAACTGCTCGTGACCTTCACTGGTGTGTGGTGTGTGTGTATGCGTGTGAGTCTGTGTGTGTGTAGAGGGATCAAGGTGACAGCTACCTACAGTTCTGACTAGAAAGCGTCACGCCATTTACTCAAGCCGTAGATAACAGCTCTGCTGTTGCAAGCAGCTTCTTTAGCTGATTTATCAGATAATGTATCTACTTAAGCTTCCACGCATCAGCTATTTTTAGGTGACACTTTTAACCATTTCCACCTTTGTTCATCTTTTCAGTTCATCCTTCTTCACTTCAACATTTCTGAAAGGAACATCTGTATTAAGATAAGATAATAATAAAAGTCTCTTAACGTGATATTTGTTCACAGTCTGTTATTACTCAGTGACAAATGTGGGACTGTTTGGTGGGATTGAAAATGTGCTTTGCCACATAAACAACGCTTGTTTGTATAAAACAGTACTACAGCCCACTAAGATTGAGTGGAATAGATATGTCTATTTGCTGATATGGGATGAACATGAATCTGTGTGTGTGAGCGCAAATGTGTATGTGATTAACCCTGTTTTTGTTTTTTTATTTGTGTCCTCTGATATAGAGGGGTCACCGTGAAGGCTGTAATTCAAGAGCAGGGTTGTCACTGAGAGACAGGAGGGCGATGAATAATTAGAGCCTGTCTTACTGCTTGATTACAGTCTTGTTCTACACAAAGCCAGGACACTATCTTCACCATGAATTTAGATCACCTTCTCTACAGCAGTAGCCGTGCCTGTCAACGTAACTCTCAAATAGTTTTTCTGACATCGTCATGTGTATTCATGAGAAAATTAGATCTTGGTTGTCAGGAGGTACTGTAAACCTATAGGAGGAACAGATTCTGTTGGGGTACAGTGCACATCATGTCCAGAGGCATGTGTCCATTCTTGTCTTGTTTCCTTTAGATATGTATAAACATGTCATGTCCATGTGTTACTTTACTTAAATGCTTCCATCTCAAGACTTCCATCCATCTATCCTTTCATCTACCTGAAAACATGTTTTGTTTGTCTCTGTCTAACCATTATAACATTTGGCATGAAATGGTCGTCCTGGGTTTGACACCTTAGCAGTCAAAGATGATGCAGAACCTGGAAAAGAAAATGTGTCCATGTAACCAAACATTAACACAAAAAATATATATATTTGTGACACCGTTGTGCTATCACAAATTCTCGAATCAATAAAAAGTGGGACAAACCACAAGTCAAGCAGTCCTATTCATTAATAACTCCCTCAAGACCATTCCAGAAGGCATTTTCACATTAAAATTATGCTGTGTAAATCAATGAATGTTTCAGAAATTATACTGCTTGTATTGATCTCGTGACTCACCTAATCTCTCATGTGAAACCGCAACTCGAGTTTGTTATAAGAATAATAGTTCTACAGCAACAGACGAAAGATGAGCTGAAGGAAATAGTTTCTAACTAAGACAAGAAAGGTGTCAACAAATCACTATTATGTCCACACTCTCCATCACCTAAAATGCACACCTCTACTAATGTAACTACTAGTCTAAGAAAGACAGTCCATGCCATTTTGCAATGTCATTTTAATGTCAGACTTTACAGGAAAAAAAGGAAAAATCAATTTTTGATTATAAAATGTATATTTCTTATCTGTGTTACTGCTATCACACCAATCTTGCTATCACCAAAAGTCTAACCTTGAACAAGGTTACACTGGATTTACAGGTTGTCAGAGCAAACTGTTTATTTTACTTGATATTTTTTGCATTTGTGTGTGTGTGAACTCACATGTGAGCTCACCCTCATATGATTAACTCATAACTCATCATTTTCTACTGTGCAACTTCCTGCAAAATAATTAAGACTTTTTGGGACAATTGCTTGGGTTTCCAGATGCTGGATCGTGTCTCTGCGCCCCAAAACTGTGACTCTACGGTCGCCCATGTGATACCAGGCTTGGGTGGAGATATCAGTGTTCTTAACCTCTGAAATTAAGAATGCAATTACAGTGACACAAAAGAAGAGGCGAGGGCTCATTCTCTTCAGCTTCACATTATGATAATTAGCTGACAGGAGGGTCAAAGGCAATATGTGTAAAAGTAATCACTGAGTCACACTTTATGCATTTTAAATTGTGGGATAAAAGGTGAGTTTTTGGTGAGAGTTTCCATTAACGAGGAAGGGAAATTCACTTCTTCTCCTTCACATGACATACAGGAAATCTCAGGGACGGATTTCAAACATTAGCTTTTTTTTTTTCAGACGTCTGTTCCGTGGAGATAGGGAAAAGTTCAGGACTGGGTCGCTACATCAGTATGAAGGCTGTATTCATGTTTAAAGGCCCCCCTACTGCCATTTCCATCCATGACGAGCTCCCCAGAAATGTTGATGAGTCCAACCCCACATCCCCTTTGCCCGATTCGTAACACACCACACTCACTCTGACTTCAATTGGAATTGGCTGCTTTGTCTCCAAAACGTGCCTTACACAGTGTGCGGTTCTTGTGTGGAAAATAATGATGGCTATTATTGAAAGAATGTGTCTTTTTCGATAAAGGAAAAATTTACTATGCGCTCTTCACTAAGTTAGTAAGTTAAAACGATTCCGTTACCTAACGTGATCAGAGACTAAAAGAGTGAGTGCTCATACAGAACAACACTCTGTATTCAGATGAGTTTGAATCCCACTTGGAGTAAATGTAGACAAAGCCAAAGTGACTTGGCGTACCTTAGCTTGGTATTTTGTGGTTCTGATCCAGGAGGGTGGCAGAGCTGCAATAGAAGCTAGCAAGGTTGTGTCTCCAGAGCCTAGTGACATTTCTGTGTTCTAATCTCAGTGTGGTCTGTAAAAATCTATTGAAAATGCTTGTTATTCTTGTTAACTTCACAGGCAACTTTACCATCGAACGTGATCTATGTTGCATTATACTGTATAGCAATTACATTACAATTAAATACAGTAAAGGTTATATTATTACTTAGACATATTGTATAAACATAACACTAACACATTTCTTAACTCAATATACCTCTTATAGTTCTGTAGTGCTTTCGGGAAACAACTACTGAAATATTCACCTGGCTCCATGCCTGTGAATGCAAATTAGTTTTTGTAACCTCTGCAATTTTAATGTGTACCTGGGGTCCCTTTGCATAGCCAATCGCCAAAAGCACATTTGGAATGCATGCGGAAAAAAAGAGAGAACGTCCAGCTAATTTGTTACTCTGTTCGGATTTACATTCTCTCGCCCTGGAAACAGACGCTTGCCTGCTCCACTCCATTTGTTTAGCGCTTAATAAATGGCATAGTGAGTTCATGGAGGTGATATGATTGATTACTAGATATGGTGTTTCACAGCAGCAATATTTGTCTGAGGACGCGGAGAGAATTAGCAATAAGTATAAATTTGGGAATTTGACTTTCAGAGGTGCTATAAACTAGGTCGGCAAAGAAGGCTTTTATTTAGCTGCATGAGGCCCTTGTTAGGTGTTGAAGCCTGCTGGTAGTCAGCACTTGAGTCAAACCTGTGAGTTAATTATGTACATGCAGAAATGTCTAAAGCGCCGCAACATAATACACAGTGAGAACAATAGACTTGTATCATTATGACAAACATTGTCTAAAAACACACAGAATTGTCCAGTAAACTATACTCACACCGTATTCACACCAAACACACACTAGTCAAAGGATTCCTCGCTGTATAAATAATTAACGCTTAGACCATTGTTTTTGCGGTAATACCAAGAGTAAATTAAATTCACCTTAGTCAATCAAATGAAGGGCTTTGTAATCAGGGTAATTGCAGATGAGAACCCAGGACTCCAATTTAGAGGCCGGGGGTTTCAACCTGCCCCTCCTGTTGGTTGCCTTGCGTAGCTGTTTCACTAATGTAACTGAGCTGTGAAGTGTTTCCCACTGTTAGCTGTGTCAGACAACCTGTGTCTCTTGCAGATTAAATGAATTAATGTTTTGCACTACAAATCTTTCAAAAGTGAGTGTATTTCAATTTGACATAACTTACCTGTAGTTGCAACTTTGTAGAAGAGACACATGCTACGTTAACATGCCCCACAGCCTGGGATCATTCTGTTCCACGTTCACATTATGTTTGTCCTGTTCCTTAATGCTGGATGTCTCTCTTAATTGCGGTTATTCGGCAGCAACCGTAATATTGATGGCTTCAGCCGGAAAGATTGACAGCTGCATGAATCGTTATTAACCAGCCTCTTGGCCATAGCAGGGAGTTCAATAGAGAGGCCTGATCCAGCACTGTGGAGCCCTGGGGAGATGATCTCCTCTCAGACAAGAGATAATTAACCATCTGAGGCAGACTGTGCTCAGGGCAGCGGCTAGGTGAGAGGAAGAGGACACACACACACATGCCACAACAGACACGAACAGAGACTACAGCACTCGGCCTGTTGAATACAGTAGGGGTGTGGGGGGGGGGGGGGATTCATTAGCTTTGCTTGATGGGAAGTACTGGATACTGGTAAACTAGAGTGGTGTATTGTCATGTATGGTGGGTCACTGTGCACAGTCTGATATGACAGGCATTGACCATTGACTTGTCTGCTTTCCATACGTTCAGATGTACATACAGACTCAGACAACACACTGTTTCATTAGAAATGTATTTTAAATACAAATCATATTTAGATCAAGATTCTCATTTAATAATCGCTTGATTTTTTTAAAAATCGTTCCCTTCTTCTAAATGATAACTATAGAAATGTAACATTATCCAACTATTATTTATCGTACAAAAAGTAACTAGTAACTATTTCATACTGGCGAGAGAAACACCTGCTACTTGGCCTTTTGAGAACAGGCCAACGCGACTTGATTAATCATACTACGACAGTCCCTTCACCAAGATACCAAATGTAATTATGAAAGTGATAAATAACAATTTCCAGGACTGTATAGATCACCCGATGCTCAGGATCCACAACTGGTGACTGATCTTCCTGGGACCATGGTGTCTATGGAGACCTGTGATAGATGGCTAGCCAGAGGCTGTTATGGGTGAAATATTTATTTACCAAGCACCTCTAATAAAACACTCCCATTATTTACTGTCCACATCCGATACAAAACGATGATCATCTGGAGGGAGTTTTATTCTGTGAAAATACACAGAATATCAGGGTAGAGTTTTGGATGGGTCGTTTCTGTGAATGCCCTGTGAAAGAGCAACACCTAAGCATCCTGTGTGAATTGCCTTACTTCATAATAATTGTATAACTGTAAAACATGTCAGTCTCCGAGGATGTCCTGATTCATCATAGTGTACAGTTCAACTACTAAAGCAACTTAAAGTTCAGGTATAGTATTCACTATTTCATCCTCTATGTAAGGCAGAACTCCAAGCGAGGATAATCCTGAGATAACCTACTAATAGAAACGCAGATGATTCCATTCAGGTTACCTGACCAGGTTTTTCTTCAGTCAGACCGATTCTCCTTGTGTACCTACTCTCCTCTGAGTTGTGTTGCTCAAGATATTCTGCGATGACAACAGTGCTTTTAGAGTGCTCTTACTGACAGGATCTGACATCTCGAAGGCTACAAACAGCAATGCAAGGCGTGCGAATTTACCCGGGATAGTTAAAGTGTCAAGATTTATCAGAGATTCACAAGTAAAGGAGAGGGTAGGAGGAAAAGAGGAAATGGGAAAAAAATCGAATAAATTCAGGAGCAAGGCACACATTACATCCATTTGTCACCTGGTACGGTGAACAGAATAAAAGTCCTGTGTGAATGTGGTCTATTAACTGTGGAGAGAAGACGCTAAACCTGTGTGCCACTGTTGATTTCTTGCAGCAGTCGATGAATAGAGCACGGCCACATGCAGCCTTGTACTATGTGTTCTGTTAAACAGCTCGCATTGGTCCGAGTGTCACACTTCGCCCCAACGCTTGAATGCTCTTTCATTATTACTCTCCCCAGTATTGATTGTCCATATTTATGCTCCCGCCATGCAGCAAATGCAGAGGAGACAGGTGTCTTCTATTTAGACCAGATAATGACCATAATGTTACCTCTCCTCACTACTTTCTTGCACATTGAACCAACTTTAGTCCTACCTCTGTTAGCACTGTGGAGACTATTGAATTCCTATAACACATCTTTATGGATCCACTGGGCCTATTTTTCCACCATTAAAGCTAATCATGTTTCCCAGTTTTAACTTAAGTAAAACTGCTACCTTAGCTTGAAATATTTTAACAGTTGCATTCAGAAATCGCTAGATTGTGCCATCCACTGCACTTCTGATACAAACTTTCAGACCACGATCAGGTTTCATGAAACGCGTAGCTATCCTAAATAGCCTAAACTTCAATGGAAGACCAGCTTCCTGTTTTAAGATATGTTACCTGGTCTATTTATGTGTGTGAATAAATCTACGTTGTCCTGGTTTAGTCATAGTGGGATATATAAGGTTATACTGATTTGCTTTCACTGCAGGTGCATAGAGCATAGCAACCCGCTCTAGAGTCTGGATAGCTTCAGCTCGTTACCGCTCCAACCTTACATCAACGCGATAGAATTGTGCCATATGTGACATTGCTATTTTTCGCGAGTTCTGTATGTCTAACTCTATGTCTTAATTAACAGCAAAAAAAGATCCTCAAAACTTGTGCATCTTCCTCATTACTCATTCTAAATTACATGATGCCTCTGTGTCCTCCAGTTTTAATTACTTCGTCTGCAGAGATAATAAATTAGTTTCTTGATTAACCCAGCGACACCTGAGTAGCCGGCATGGCAATCCACTACCCGTTGCAACAAGAATAGCACCGGGTGATAATCACAATATAGTGTTCTTTGGTGATTATCAGTCAAGAAAGACTGAGAAAAATAAATCACTGTGGAAAATGTAGGCTAGCTGTAACTATCAATGAGGGGACCAAGCAGTCCAGCCGGACAGAGTCGCCATGGCAACTTGATCCGATCATGTTCAGAGAAAAACTACGAATAGAAAGTTTGATAACATTTGACCAAAGATTGGATGCAATTGACACAAGACCTCGTGTCCTGTTTGGAATGTTTGCCTTTGAAAATCCCAAAATGCACCAGATAACTTTGTTGAGGGTTGTTCTAGAGATTATGTGCTGTTCTGAACAAAAATGTTGGCGTTGTAACTTTTTTAAACATTTTGAGCAAGTCCCAGTCTGGCAGAAATGACGTGACGTCTCACGATTTAACAAGGTATTGGTTTTTGCCTATTGCATTTATGTTTAAAGGTAACAATTGCAGGACACCTTCTTTCCATAAAGGTTGTCTATATTAATGGCAATTACAATATGTTTGTAGGGATGAGCAGGTATGTTTGATTTAGTAGGCTACTTGCTTTATAAGCTGTTTGCCAAATTTTCTCTCAGCACTGTGGCATCTCCTCTGATTACTGCCATTATAGTAAGTCTGCAGTTCATAATCAGTTTCAGATTCATGCAAAATTTCTCATTAAGCTGCTGGAGTTGTCACTCTGATTCTGCGTTTTGCATTAATAGGGTTTAATCCGTGTGTGTGTTTGTGCATGTGCGTACATCCTCAGCTCTGTGTGCCCTTGTGTTTGTGTGTGTGTGTGTGTGTGTGTGTGTGTGTGTGTGTGTGTGTGTGTGTGTGTGTGTGTGTGTGTGTGTGTGTGTGTGTGTGTGTGTGTGTGTGTGCGTGCGTGTGTGTGTGAAGCGATTCCTTCACATCATAGAATCATGAACAACTTTGCACAGGTATAGGACTTCATTAACAAATATCCAGGATACTTGATTAGGTTAAAGGAATAATGCTACCTACACTATAATAGACTAACCTTTAGATCAAGATACAGCAGCATGTATGATAATTCAGGGAACAGTCTGCAGGAGAACATTGTCCCAAACCACATCCCTGTTGGACGTGGCTTTTCTGTTGCAATAGTTCTGTGGTGAAGTGGGAGCTTGCAATTACACACTTTCCATCATTAATTACTGAAAACACAGCACCTGGAACCGAATCATCTTTTTCAGCCTCAATCAATTGAAAAATATCCAACTGTGCAGAACTTTCAATATAATCAACATCTGGCTGATTCAGCAGGGGGTTGTAAAGTTTGAAGTTTTGTCCTTTTTCTTAACCCTACCTGTTCTTTGACTCATGTAACTTATTTGAACCTGTCGTGTACCTTCCTGCTGATGTTTCGCTGGCTTTGCGCTAGTTTCCAACCCTTGATGATTGTTTTGGTTCCTGATTGATTTATGCTGTTAGAGAGATAATCAAAAAGATACTTCATCAGCAAGTTACATTTGATGTGGGATCTCATGTAGTTCCCCACTAATGATTATATTCACAGATCTTTAATTAACGGCTTTTGTGTAGGAGACAGATAAAAAACAAACAAAGGCATTGAGTGCTATCGGATCATAATGAGAAAATTAGGGATAAGAAAACATTTTAATTACTGAGTTAATTTTGCTATGAAAGGCAACCATTTTGTGCAAATCAGACTGAAAGGTCAGGTTTGTTTGAAAACACTTAGCTTATCTTCTTTGGAAACACATTACTGTCTCCACTTTTGTTCTTAGTTCTGACCATAAATGCAGTCAAAAGATACAAGAATACAGTCAATTTTATTTGAGAAAAAGAGATGGAGAGAGAGGCATGGATGAGTTTTAAGATGTTTTAAGATGTTATTTCACAGTAATAACAATTGCTAACTAAGGTCTGTCAAGGTCTAAAGTATGAACTTGGCCACATGCCTTTGATGCTCCAGGCCATTATGTAATATAATTGCAGGCAACATTATCAGTTAGTCCCACCCTACACTGTGCAGATGGGCTGCGGTGCTGTCACTTGCCTCCCTTCCTCCAGACATCCAAACATCACCTCTGAGATGTCTGAAAAATAAACAAAAATAATACAAGAATAAAGTACACAATCATCTTCATAGTATCGTGTAGTGATACACAGCAAAAAGCCATGGAGAAAGTCAGCTTTGTCATAATGCAGTGCTCAAGTGTACCTGTAGGATTGTAGTCAAAGGTTGATGACATTCAAGGCAACGTCCTGTGATTCACTGTCACACCAAGAACAGTCAGGCATGTGCTCCACAAACCGGAGAGAGCTTACATCCTACATAGGAAGAAAAATAAATAAAAAATCAAATGACTTTCAATATCTGGCACAATGATTTGGGCTGAGAATGATGTGTTCTTGGGTTTTTCCCATTAATAAAACACTGTGTTCTCTCAAAAAGGACAGAGAGGACTGGAACAATATGTGGCACGAGGAATACGTTTCCTTACTGAGAACATAAAAAAATGAGAGCAACCTGTCTACAACAAGCAAATAAAACATTGAAAATGCATTAAGTCTTCTTTGGTCTAATTCAAGCAGTGGAACCGAGGTGTTCGGCGGGAGCCGTGCAGACGTCAAAAGTTGAGAAAACACAACTCTTTAACTTTCTCTTCCAGCAGTGATGGGATGTCTTGGTGAATTCTCCATCTTAGACACAGCACTCACCATAGGGTTTTTACTTCCAAAGTTGGTGGAATTTGCTAACAATATTTGTCAGATAGTTTTTTTGGAAAACTCTTTGAGCAGAGTGGAAGCATACCATTTCTTTAACACAGTGAGAAATTTCAAAGGCATTCTTGATATGTGGATCCACAGTGGCTGCTATAGACAGGGAAACAACATTATTTGTTGTCATGAAAGTATCCCGATTATTATGTCCACGCCAAGTTCAGCAAGTGTGAGTAAAACCTCCTGAGTTTTTACTCTTTGAAATGACAATGACAGCTAGGAATATTCATTCAAATGCCACACTTGGAAACTTGATTTAGGAAATAAAAAATAACTCTCTTCCCAAGTTACTGCTCTTCTCGCTTTGAGTCTGACAACATCATTGTGCATTTAGTCTGGGATATGGGCCTGTACAGGGAATGAAACAGTATGCTTTACAGAGAAGGCATATGTACTTAAGCAGTATGGAATAACCTAGAAATGCAACCCCTCTCTGTGATGCATTGGGGCAGTCTATCCAAAGGGAGACACCTATATAAATAAATAAGTTACGAGATGTGCTCTTGAAGCAGTATTACTGGGCTGACGGCTTAGGCTTAGGGAGACGGAATGAGGGACGAATTTAGCTACAGATCTTAGAATAACTAGGTGGGGATAAAGCTTACAAAAAAGTGCAAATGGCAGCACTTCTGGACCATGTGCTTAAGGCCCAGGATGATGTGCTGACTGTCGTGTTTGCAATACCGTGCGGAGGCTTGCATGCTAAGTTTTCGATTTATTTAATTTCTTTTTTAACATTTAATCAAATTCAAGATAGACAATTGTCAGATTTTGTTTGCCACCTTTTCAAGCTATATGAAGAAGTTGGTTGGGAGCTGCTTGTAATGATAACAAATCATTCTGTATGAAAAGGTTACAAAAGATCCCTGAATTGCATTGCTTGAAACAAAAGTGTCAACAAAATCCATCCTGTTATAACTGGGCTGTTAGAGAGTAACTGTGGTATAAAATTATAAAGTGAATTTTCATTAAATTTCATTGGAGTACTTCAGTAGATAAATCCAAGCCAAACTGCATTACAGTTAGTTAATTTTCTCATGCAAACTGATTTCACAGTCATTGTCAGTATCGTCTTTTATAAGAAATCAAATGCGTACACATACAGTATATAAAAATATGAATGAACAGTATTGACTCATTGGAGGCCTAACTCAATATTTCTTCTCATTCTTCTGTGACTGGGACATCTGTTCCACAGAAGTTACACCTCCCTCTGAACCTCTCTTCCAAAGCTGGGTGCCACCTTATCCAAACCGGAGAAATCTTGCTTGGTTTTCTCTTCCTCTGGAGTTCATAGGGATGCGTCTGCTCCTGGAGCCAGAACAGTTCTGCTCCGGCCAAGTGTGAAACCTCTGTGTGCTCTTATCAAAAAACACACTCTCCTCCACATCACATTCCTCAGAAAGGTTCGTGCAGCTGGTAACCGTTTTGGTTACTTGGAATTGCTGTTATAATGTTACTTTTCATGAACAGATGAACTGATAATCAGCACTATCTTACATGACGTTCATCATGCCGACTATGGTATGTAAGATCAAGTAACTTTTCGATGCAGCCACAGTTTCACATAATTATTAGAGGAAAATAAGTCATATTGTGTTGGGTTAATTAAACCAAGAACATTTTTATATAGAATGAATAAAATATACTCAACAGTAACAGATTTTCTTTCCATAGACAAGTTATGGAGATTTATGATCACTTTAAGAACTTCCAGAATTTCATTACTTTACATCTCTATTAAGATCTTTACAAGCATACATAATAAATGGCCTAATGAAAGATTTAATAAATGGACTTCTGTTTAAAGTCAAATGGATTTGGCTAAGGCAACAGAGAGCGAGCGAGAGAGAGAGAGAGAGCGAGCGAGCAACTTCTTAGGTGCCTATTATAGCCAGAGAATGTGGAGAGCCATCAGAAATGGATTAGCCTTGTAAAGCAAATTTTGTTTCAATTAAAATACTGAGGCTTTGTTCTACTTCAGGTCTTTTTGGTAAAACAACATGGCTTTCTAAACACAACCTGTACGATGTGATAAGCAAATCCCGTTTTTTCTACTGTTTGTCTTGGCGTTTATCTCTGTCGTTAAGAAGCAGCAATCAGTCGGTTTGGACCATCGCTATAGCCTACAGGTTAAATTGGGACTCATACTAATGTAATTGCAATTTATTTAAATAAAGGAACACATGAAATAGCACAACTTTGTTGGGACTGTTTGGTTCTAGCATGTGATGTTGGAAAGGTATTTCAGATAAACCCTACCCTTATACCCTTCCCACCTTTACGAAACTACCTGAAATACTCGCCTGTCCATTGGTTGTTCCATAAACATGTGTTAGCCCCCGGGTGACTCATTTGGAATGTAATAATCTTTTTAATCACAACTTATCGTTATTGATCCCACGTTAAAAGCCATTTACGTGAAGGCCCAAGGGCCCAGGAGGCAGTGGGCATCCTCTTTCTCTATCATTTATTTCCCATTCCAGAACTGCTGCCCAGAGGGCCCGCTTGTTGGGAGATAACAAATAATATGTTTGTCTGCTGTGAAGGATCGTTCGGGATGGCACTCAGCCCTTGTGCTAAGATGCCCGAGTACACGTACGTATAGACCTACATAGGCAAACACAGCTATAGACATTCTCTCAAAAAGGTATACACACACTCACTACAAACGCGCGTGTATACACGCACACACACGGATACAACGACCTGCTGCGTCTGCCAAGTAATTAAATCCCAAATCATGATATGTCAGAATCCATCCTTATGCCCTGTAGCTTCTGGATATGTCCTGTCTTATCAGGGCCGTATTGATCTGTGCCCGGGGGAGCTGTTACTGAAGAATCTGTGTTGGTTTTGGGGAGAGGACACACCTGTCAGAAGGACAGAGTGGGGCTGTCTAAACAGCATAGTGACAGGATCACCAAGTAATGATGGTTCAGGTTATGTGGCGCTTACGGATTTGATGCAGCAAATAACAGGAAGTACTTAACAGTGGATTACCTGATTTCTGAAAACGCTGAAGTTCAGTATGAATACTGTGAATCTACAATTGAGTGCAATCATACAGATGACATAATTTGTGTGATAATACAAATTTGATGACAAGAGAAATCTATAGACAGTCCAGCAGGTTATTTTCTTCAGTTGTGAATAAGGCGGACATTTGCTTTTTCAATCTAGAACTCAAGAAATAACTAAATGAAGCCCAAAGAATTTGTGACATTATTTCAACGCATTTACAGTTTTATCCAATAAGAAAAATGCAGTGTTCGTGATTGTGATGGGAATGGGACTGCGGAGTACAATATATGCATTACCTGATGTCGTGTACATGAGGATGTTCAGCATTCATGGACGAATAACAACGATATGTTCAACAATGAAAAAAACACAATGGCGATCCTGCGACAGTAAATCTGGTGGATGTTGTTTGAAGATCCGAGAGGTGAGGAAGTTAAAGTTGACTTGGAGACCCCTCGTTGTTCTTCGGTCTCTAAAACTGCCTCTCACTCTATAAATCCCCCCCATGTCCATTGATTGAACTCAGGTACCTGAATCCAATTAGTGTCATTGTGTCTTGTACGGTATGGCAGGCCATCCTAAATCTGCCTCCAAAAACCTCCAAACCCTATTAGCAGAGAGTAACCGCCTCAGTATTTTACACTACAGGTTTTATGGGCTTTTCCAATGTCACTGCATCAAAGGAAGCTTGTCTGTACATGAATCTCTCCATGCCAGGAACCTTCAACCCCATTATCTGGGTGAAGTGCCCTTCCTTGGCTGTTTGTATCCTCTTGTGACTCGCACCATTACCTTCCACTGGGTAATAGCTCTTTAGGCCCTCTGTCTCTCCTGTCCCCATTTTAGTACAGAGCTTGAAACTTTCCCCATCCTCAGATCTGTGGTAGTTTCAGCTGGTCAAGGATTATTGTTCATTTGTGTCTGGGAAAACGTTCCTCAAAAGGTCTAATCACACCGGTGACTGATGTTAGGAACGCGATCTGATTATTTACTCTGTTGTCTGTCTGTTCACACAACCTGGCTTTTCAAGTCCCCTTCATTGTGTGGATGAATGGGAAACCTCAAGGATAATGGAAAATAGATTTGTATCTGGTCCGTATCTGTTTAAATATGATTAACAGTTAGCATGACACCACACGTCACATTAATAACTGTGCTGGGGGAAAAAGGCAATCAATAATTGACAAGATAAATATTGATAATGGTTAATAATGCTCGGAGGGGTCAGGCTGATAAAAATGAAACATTAGCATGTGACTGATAATCAAGCCTCATTAAGCAGGAGAGGACAACAAGAGCTTCCTGCGACGGCAACGGGGAGGCAAACTCCCCAGCATCACCTCGGCCCCTCGGAGGGCGAAAGGGAAATGAACACGGTCCCATCTCCGTTTTAATCTGCAGCCCTGCAACTGATAGAGATCTAGAGGTCATTTAGCAGAGCGTCGTGTTACTCCTCCACTCGTCTCTCACCACCACGCACGTACGGCAGTTTCCACTGAATCACAAGTGAAGTGGCGGCTAATGAAAACGAATAGCACATTTGTATGTCGTTAGCGGCGATCAGGGGGCGGGAGAGAGGCGCTAGGTGTGCGCACACAGTTCAACAGTGATTATACAAAAGGTTAACGGCGTGCATGACATAAGTGCTAGACTAGACCGCTGGAATCTGATGTTGGCTTATTCAGCTGCTGAATATTTCCTTTTCCTTTTCCCAGACAGATAAAGGTGTTTGCTGACGGCAAGACATTAGAGAGCATACGAAATGTTGGATGTCAAACATTTGCTTAAAACTCATCTGATTACCACAGTCCATAATAATATTTGTTTTCAGTTGCAATCTCCTACTTTATTTAATTGAAGCTTATCAACATGCATTAAAAACAAATCGCATTTCCGTTTCATTTGTTGCAATTTCTACATGCTGGATTTTAAGTGGAGACAAAAATCCAAACACCCAACTTATCACCAGCTCGCTACAAACTAAAGGTTTTAGATGACAAGCCTCGTAAATGGGTTATCTTAAATCCAATATATATTGGAAGAAAGATTGCAGGGGAACAGCGCGCTTGACTGTATCGTCCTGATCCATAAGTTTCCCTGTGAAGCAGGGGCCCCATTTATTGTCGATTCTGTCCGAAGGATGGTCTGTCAGTGCAGTCCGAGTCTTGCTGCTGTTTATTTTCGAATCAATACTCAATTACTATAAGGAAGATCCACTCCCTCGCCTATTTTCAAGATGAAATTATGGACCTGAGCAATAACACTTAGTCAAGGAAAGCTAGTGTCCATTAACTCATGTGGGGCAGGATAACTACCAGGATTTCTTATACACCGGTTGGATCTTTCCCCTACTCTGCTCTTTAAGACTCCAATTAATCACTGTGAAAAAGATCCTTCAGGACATGACTGATGACCAGAGAAAACAATTTTCCCCCTAACAGTCTTTTAATTTTAACTCTGGGAAAGCTCATTGACTGAAACTCACAATAACCCATCAATGCTAGTTTTTAATGCTCTTCCTCTTTTGTTATTGAGAAGAATGGAGAGGCAGTGAGACTGCCTCCTCCTCTTCATAACTCAAGTCATTGATTCAGTAAATGCCAGACATTTGTCCTGTCAATGTTAGTGGCATGGTGTGTGTAAATTACTCCATTAAGGGTCATTTTTGGACCTTTATGATTAAGGGGAGAAAAAAGGCGAACAACTCCCCCCCCCCCAAAAAAAGAAATAAGGGGCTTGAAGCAGGCAAAGTAAAAGTTACCGCCTTGTTTGGGGTCCCATCAAAAGCAGTCCTGTGACATCAGCTGTTCCAAAGGGCTCCTTCGAACCTTGGCTTCCTCAGTTGCCATAAAAGAGACAGGCATTCATTCACATTAACAGGGTGTGACAAACAGAACCAGGCCAGTGCGAGTGGGTTAGACAAGTCAGAGGGCTGGATGCCTAGTAAAAACAATGACATATTATGATCATCTGTATCCACACAATTACCAGGCTATCTATATATATATATATATATATATATATATTGTATAAATAAACTTTTCGACCTGCTTGTTTAGTTAGAAAGGATTTGGCAGAAAAATTAGTTCCTAGTCCATGCTGCAAGGCACGCTAATCTAACTCTAGCATCACCAGGGAGAGAAGCTCTCAGCTCAGCCTGTGCTTGGCTTCCTATGAGAACTGGAAGTGTTCCCTCGCTTCCTGCTGGAATCGAACAGGTCAGTGAGTGGAGGACTTCCTAGGGGGATCCACCCCCTGCACCATAGCAAGATTCCTATATGCTTATTGTCTTACAAATGGCCTTTTGTTTGAGGGTAGGCTTTTTGTTCTAAGCCATATTCAAGACTCTCAGCTCCTTGTCCCTGCAGAAAGAACATGCCAGCTTTGTGATGGATCTCACCTGGAGTAGCTGTGCGGAGCACTGAAAACAAACAGAGGAAGAAAACCCCTCAGTATAATCAATTAAATGAAGCTTAAGGCAAACACCCGGGATTCGTACCGCTGAGGGAAACCTTATAGACCTTGGCATTTTGTCCTCAGCTCAATTGTTTGTTTTTAATCAGAGAAAATGACATGGTAAAACCTAAACCCAATACCAAACTCTGCAGGAAGCAAAATGGTTCAATATCGTTCCCCAGGGAAACCCAGTATCATATTACGTCTCGTATTATTGTTTATTTGTAATTATGTGTCTGTCTAATAAAATACTGTATAATACGGGTGAGGATTATCTCACAAAAACATAAGATACCAGTGCAAATCAATATCCCATTATACTTACCATTTCTGACTGTAAGCAAAAATGAAAAGATTCTTAAAATATGATGTGTATCAGCTGCCTTTTAGTTTTTGGTTTCTTCACTTTGCATTCATAACTGCATGTCTGATATTCTTCAGATTATTCAACACGGACTGATAATTGTATCAGATGCCTTTATGGTAGTCTCTAGAGTAACTTCTAAACAAGAGTGTGACAAAGTGCTTCTCCTAGGTGCTATTTTTGCCCCAACTCCTCTATGACACCTTGATAAGGCAATTATAGTGCAATTACCTTAACAAGTGGCATTAGGGAAAATTATCCTCATTCTTCTGCTAAAATAACACCAAATCAGTGGTGAGAGAATTTGAGAATCTCTAATCAGCATCTCATTAGGTTTGCCAAGTGCCGGATATAGACAGCCTTCCTTGACAAATACATTTACATTTACATTTACATTTAGTCATTTAGCAGACGCTCTTATCCAGAGCGACTTACAGTAAGTACAGGGACATTCCCCCAGAGGCAAGTAGGGTGAAGTGCCTTGCCCAAGGACACAACGTCATTTGGCATGACCGGGAATCGAACTGGCAACCTTCAGATTACTAGCCCGCTTCCTTCACCGCTCAGCCACCTGACGCCCATACAATTATGTCAAGAAAACAACTGAAAAGGGACAACATTGTGTGAAACAAAGATGAATCCCTGTAGATCCTTGAGAGAATTTAGATTGTCTATTGAATTTATGAAAAGTAATTGTATTTAGAAGGGATAGGTGCAAGCTTTGAGTCTTACTGAGATTAAATCAGTGACCAGGGTAGAAACAATGTCTACGGAGTCAATTTTACCAGGGGAGGTGAACATGCAGACTTTTTCTTCTGCAAACTGAACAGATAAGTGCATGTGCTTTCTCCAAAGCGCTGCAAGGTCAGGTGAATGTGACGTCTGATCAGCCACTGTGTCTAAGCATATTATCTGGTGAAATCTGCGGAGTGACGTGAGTGGACTAGACCAGTCAGCTGTCTGAAAAATCATTACATGGCTCGGACATTTTGGATAACTCTGGAGGCAATCGGTCGCTTGGGATGAGGCATGGATCTCTGTCACCACTGTGCCCTTCAAGCTGAACCTTTCCCCGCACGGTTCAGAAGGGACTGGGGCCTTCCTATTTACATTTACATTTAGTCATTTAGCAGACGCTTTTATCCAGAGCGACTTACAGTGAATACAGGGACATTCCCCCGAGGCAAGCAGGGTGAAGTGCCTTGCCCAAGGACACAACATCAGTTGGCATGACCGGGAATCGAACTGGCAACCTTCGGATTACTAGCCCGATTCCCTCACCGCTCAGCCACCTGACACCTGACTTCTATTGTCCTTGTCCCACTGTTGTAATCACAGTTTCAGTTTTCGGATGGAATGATTTCATTTAGAATCAAAATACAGTTTGTATGTTCGTTGTTATGTACTAAGCAATGTGTCTTTCAATGACCTCTAAGTCAAATCTTATTAATTGTATTATTCTTTGCATTACCACTGATGACTCTCTGATCGTTGAAGCCCTCCTAAATTAACAGGATCTTGGAAATGTAATCATTCATTTAATCATAACATTTTGAGTGTATGCCTTAATTATTAAAAATATCACTTAATCATCCTGTTATTGATACACAGAACGCTAACTCTATTTCAGTTGTCACCATCTTAATCACGGCCTAACACTCAGAAAGTTCTGTGATTTGTTGGATACTACAGTGTGTATTCCGCTGTTGTTGTTGTTCAACCCGTTCACATAAATTGGACAATTAAATAAACGTTTTCTACACTTATCATCATTTGTAAGAATATTAAGTTTTGGGCTGAACATGGTAGTTTTCTGTATTTTGGAGCAGCCTGTAAACGTTATTTAGCTTAATAGGATGTTTTATTTTCATTTTTTATTGCGTGTGTGTGTGTGTGTGTCTGTTTATGAGGTATTCCTATTAGCATACGTAAACTGGGTTTTCTGAAGTAAAAAAGCATTTAATGGTTTATTTGAAGTACATGAGTTGCAAAACGAATGAAACATCTCTTTGAAGATGGAAATGCCATATTCCAATCAAACATTTCACTGTTCTGGAGGTTAATGAATGCCATTAGCCTAGCACAAATACATTCAGACATGTACGTTTTCAAGATGCATAAATTAGATAAAGCACAGGATCCAATGTTTCTCTGTGAGTAAAGAAAATATATGATAGGGACATAATTACATTGCTATGGGAATAATGTCTGCAGCACTGAGGCAATTTCACAATCTTTAAACAAAATACAGTTATTTGATTTTAC
This sequence comes from Osmerus mordax, assembly GCF_038355195.1. Taxonomy (NCBI): domain Eukaryota; kingdom Metazoa; phylum Chordata; class Actinopteri; order Osmeriformes; family Osmeridae; genus Osmerus; species Osmerus mordax. The sequence goes on from NC_090064.1 coordinate 15,378,232, forward strand.
TATTTGGGATTCCTCTTTTTTTCCATGTTTCATGATGATCTGTTATTGTTAGCCTCTTGTTATCATTCTAGTGCAAAAATGCATGTCTATAATTGTACAGTACACTTATATAAAAGAGAGAACTGATGTTTAGCTCATGAAAGTTTTGGTTGATGATAATTGATGACCCCCCCCCCAAATTCCTTCCAACCAAAACATACAAACAGTATTGTCTCTTAATTTAACCCACCTACATGCTAATTATACACTTTGGTATCAGTAATGTGACAAATATGCTAGGAATTCAATTCATTGTTTGGGCGCTTGATTAAATAGACAACATTTATTTGTGCAGAATATTACAATGATTATTACCCAATTTGCTCTTCATGGGCTCTCTGAACTACTAATTAGTTGTTCGTTTAATTGTTTCCTTTTTTGCTAATGGCTCATCAGTTCTAAAACTGTCCTGTATGGCATTAATATGTTCTGACGTAAGCATTTTCTATAGTTCATTAATCCTTTTAAATGATCATCTGTGTCCTAATTAGTTGATACTTGAAATATAGCCTTAGCGTAGATATTAACCTTGAAAAGAAGTTTGGATCTGACTAATTATTCCATGCCTTCCAAATCAGCATTGAGGCTAAGTGAGAACAAAACTTCAAGCTAAAAGTATTTTCAGGATGGTTCAAAAACAACACAATCATAACTGGCCACCTAAAGTGAAGGAAATGTATTTCCTTCACAAGAATACATATTGACAAAATGGATCCACTTTTTGGTCTCTGGCTGCCCTCCCTGCAGCATGATCTGCAAGTAAAGCAGTATGAGGAGGACATGGAGAGACAGCATGAAATATGAAAATATTTACTTTATGCACAGTGAGGTGGAATATTGGAAATCTCTGCTCTCAATTTCAGCCGACTACCACTTCAAGAGTAAAAGAAATTATTTAAAAAAAAAACTCTTCCAGAGATATTGAAGATATCTAATTTTTTTCTCTCTCCTTTAATTTGTTTTCTAGTTTCTTGGTAACTTTGTTGTTCTGTATGGGTAAATAAATGTTTTGGGTGAAAGTTTTTCATTTAGAGTGCTATTGATAAAACACACACTCTCTGCTTAGACATGTATGACTTCTACACAGATCTAAATGTCATTTTGGGAAACCAATGCCTTGAAGGATGAGTGGCATTTTGAATCTAAAATGAAAATTGATTATGCTTTACAAGATTTAGACTAAAATGAGACTCGCATCTCATTTTCCACAACACCCTGGTTTCCATTAACATTAACCCTTGGTAAGAACCAAACGATTGCCAGTGTAAGTCCCTGACCGAACACATACTGAAAAGGTGTAATACTGTGACCCTACCATATCATTCTTGTATGTAAGTAAAATCCCATGAGATGGATCTTTCTTTGTTCACTGTCCCTGTCCTAAGATGTGAAATATAGCTCTGCTGAGTGCTCAGTCAGGCGAGCAAAAATCATTGCAGCTCTCCAGGTTAGCTTGACAGATGGCCGTCCAGACTGTGAGAAAAACAAAGGGTTCGATGGGAGAGTGAGCAACCAGGTCGGCACACGTTTTATAACCCTCCCTTCATAAAATCGACTTCAAGGTTCAATTTTGCCAAGCTTCTTTTGGTCAAGAATAGGTGGAAAACAACTCGGTATGACTCGTGTGGACATGTGGTGAGTTATCCCACTGGATACTGGATACAGAACATCATTTGTGTAGGCCTATGCCATTTCATTTTTGTAGTTAGTTGTAGTTAACAAAGTTAACTAGTTTGGGGTAAGATAAACAAGTTTTTTTTTACTAGGTTGTCATACAAAACCTGCAACATTATTCAGTACTTTTACCGTGTTCCAAAATTAACCACTTCATATTTAAATGGCATTTGCAGGTCTCTAACTGTGCAGAATAATGAAATCATCCTGGTATTAGCCCTGCATGGTCGCAAGAGACACTGTTTTGTTCATCCACATATAATTGAGCCTCTCAAGCACCTCTTACATAGAACACTGCACCTCCTAACCACTGGTTGTCTGCAATCCTGACGGGTATCAGATGAATAATTCTAATGTTAATTATAAGGTTGAAGAATATATGAGAAAATTCCTTTCATGGCTGGTGATGAAGACAGTTAAAGATGTCATTAAATGCACCGTTGCTGAGATTTTTATATTCTTTCTGAAGGGGGCACGTGGCAAGGAGATGTGGCCGTGCTATTTCAGTAAATGTTGTGCATTTCCTCTTTCACAAACTGTTAATAAAATAAACTGAAGTTATGATTCCCCCCCCCCCTCTCCTTCTGCTATAGGCCTAACATGAGAAGACACCTAACAGTTTTCATTCAGAGTACCTGGAAAGTACCATACTATCTGGATGAACTATTCAGTTCTAACTGTGTATTGACCTTCTGCAACATCCAAAGAAAAGGATGGTTTGTATACATAGATTTACAATCCACTGTCCTTTTGAGGGCTATGGACAAACCTCTTACAGTATAAATGGCAGCACACTGCAGCTCACCATTACAATCAGCCAAATAAAGTTTCCCATAGGGAAAAGGACATATCAAATCAAATCAAATTTATTTGTATAGCCCTTTTTACACGCAAGCATGTCACAGAGGGCTTCACATACGCCCTTAGAACTGCCCCTCAACCAACCTAAACCCTGAAGGAAGACAAGGAAAAACTCCCAAAAAACTGTCTACAGGAGAAAAAAATGGAAGAAACCTTGGGAGGAGCAATTCAGAGAGGGATCCCCTCCTCCAGAGGCGGTTGGTGAGAGAGAGGAGCAGAACACAGGCTAATACATATCTAATACAAATTTAAAATAAAGGAAGAACCATTTGACCAGAGTTAAGTTTGCTGTCAGTACTGCATGTAGTAAACAAATGTTGTCTCCTAGGAACACCTTGTTCAGTTTATTCCTTCTTGAAGTGCACAAAAATGACATTGTCTCTAACGTGAGCTGTGATGCTGTGGCTTTGATCTCCTGATATTGTTGTTTATGGTTATAATCCACACCTAATTGGAAGAATGAACATTATTGATTTGCTTATTAGCTATGATGTGCCTGATGTTACCCAGCAACATGGTTATGATGGATTTGGATTGGGAGTGGACGGTACGGCTGCTTCATTACTGTGACGTGATGAGACTCTGACATTGATCAGGGGGAGTGTTAACCACTTCAAATACCTTTTGTTATTCAGTTCCAGACATGTCGTAGCAGTACTGTATTTCAGATCCATATCTTAAATACTCTTCTCTAAATTGGCAGAGGGTGAGGATAGAGGTGCAGTATGTGTGGTTCCGCACATCGGTGCATACTGTCAGGGTTTCCACACTTAAACATTGGGTTCATTTGTTTAATCCCCACCTCATCTGTATCCACCATCCATGTTCTGTCGACTAGAAGTGGAGAAACAACAAAAGGAGACAAGACTCAGGTCTGTTGAGGAGATCTAGTTTGGTACCACGCCAGCCTCTGTGATGCAGTAAAAAAGCAGTGTCATGATATGCGTCTGCATATAGACAGGTGCCTGTCCGCCAGGTTAGTGAGAAAGGCTTGCTCAGTCGACCCTGAAAGTCTGGGTGATTCGATGTGCTGAGTGTGCAGATAAAAGACCATCACTCACTCTGAGAAACAGAAAGGAGAAAGACGAGAGAGAGAGAGAGAGAGAGAGAGAGAGAGAGAGAGAGAGAGAGAGAGAGAGAGAGAGAGAGAGAGAGAGAGAGAGAGACTGAAGAATTGGTGGAGAGAAAGAGTAAAGAGACAAGAGGACAAAGGTGGTTGTTCAATGGCCACAAAATGGGCTTCCTGTCTATGACTCATCAGTGTATTGACTGTGTTACATGTACTGTATGCATCTACCACAAGCCTTGAGATTCCTTAGAACCGACCCTGCCTCATAACAGCCAGCACCAAGAGAATGGGCATTCGACTAAACTGGCACAATGTGCTTTGACATCTTCCGTGCTGATGCCAGGACGAAGGCGTTCTGTGAGGAAATGAGGATCTGACCTGCGAGGCTGTGGTACATGTTGCCTTGACCCTCGCATTTGGCCCATCAAATTGTTTTTCAATTAATGGCGGCAACTTTGTGGAGAGTGACACAGACAGATGGCCAGGACTTTGTTGGGGTTCACAGAGGTTTAAGGAAGATAATGCTTACTGGGGGAGAAAAGTGAGTTTTGGCAACACGATGCTCAACGTGCAAAGCGCTTGCGCGGATTCCTAAGTGCTGATCTAGTGCCGTTTGCAAGAAATTGAGTAAAAACAGACAAGTTCTAAATCAATATTTAACTCTGATAGCATGCTACATTCATCTGTATTTTTAGTCTTAAAGACCAACTCTAATACAAAATGTCCCAAGTTTGGGATTTCAGACGGCTCAATGAACAAATGAATCTGAAGCGTATTCACTCTTGTATATTATATTTTGAATTTAGTCATTTAGCAGACGCTCTTATCCAGAGCGACTTACAGTAAATACAGGGACATTCCCCCGAGGAAAGTAGGGTGAAGCGCCTTGTCCAAGGACACAACGTCATTTTGTCATGGCCGGGAATCGAACTAGCGACCTTTTGATTACTAGCCCGATTCTCTAACCGCTCAGCCACCTGACTCTTGTAACCAAATGAGAAAGCACCCAGCCCTCACTGCAGGAGAGAGGGGGATGGAAACCTCATCCTTCTCCTTTATTGGCCACTAAAGCATGGGCAGATGTACTGTTAAGTAGCACTGAACGATTGTTAGGCTGTATCGGCCCTAACTTTCCACCCATATTGATTTTGCATTAGATAAACATGAATCTTGTAAATAAGAGGTGAACGGAGGTCTATTGCCTCTCTCCATTGTGGCGTGTAGCAAGCCATGCAGACAGGATGCTACGAGCAGAGCTTCGTTTCGAAGTGTAATTATCTTTCCCAGTCAAGTGCAGTGAGGGGACAAATGGGATGGGGTGTGGATACATAGATCCTCTGTGTGCACCGCAAAGGTCAAGCACTCGCTAAACACCATGAGAGAAATGGGAGATTTATGAACATAAACTAATAGAATTTAAGGAAATTCTGGATTCTTTTAGATCAGTGATATCAAATGTAAATTGTGTTGTGAATTCCTTCAATGGGCTGTACAGATCCAATTTATTTTTCTTTTAAAATGTTTTGAATTTCTTTTCATATTTCTGTATTTGCTGAGATTCTTCAAACGTGTTACATTCAATGCAAATCTTACCTAAAAACATAACTCATACCAAACAATCACTTGGTTAGAGAAAATACCATAAAAACTAATGTCGTTCCATCTTTTTTTACTGTCACTTATTTTCATCAGAGTTTCATTGATGCCAATAATGTAGCAAACAATGAAACATAATTTTTTGTAGTTTTTATTTTGTTTGCTGATGATATTTCATCCATCTGTTAGAGCCTGTTTTCTAGTGAAGAATTTATGTAAAGCCCCCCAACAACTGTGATTTATGTTTATGTGTTTCTAAAGTGACAGGTAGTCGCTGTGGACCTCTGGGAAGTGCTAAACAGAACTACATAAAAACAATGGAGGGAGAATTGGATCAGCTCAACTGAAACGCATTTGTCCTGGAAAAAATTCCCTACGGCAGCAAAATGGTGTGTCAGCGATGGGACAGTATATCTGGCAAATGGGATCCTTTGCCTGTTTATTAATCAATAAACACATTGGGCTGCATCAAACCATTACGCATTTGTGGCCTGTTTTTAATGTCAGTAATTAATTTCCCCTGGAGTCTATGTGAAGCGGACTGGTAACAAATCATACCTGTGCATGTCCCAAACAATGCCAGACATACAATACAGATCTGCTCCGTGCAGTGTAGAACAGGAACATGCACAACACTGGCTTCTGTGTGTCCTGAGGACATTTTACAAGTCAGGTTGAAACGCTGGTTGATATTTCTTTAACACTAACTCAACACATTAAAAGACAGCGTAGCCTTAGTTAATAATTCCACCGCAGTAAAAAGCACTGAAGACTAGTCATACTTACTACAGAATTACGATTGAATGAAGTATACACACACACGTACAGAGATTGAGAAAAATGAACAAATGCACTCGATCTCAATGCTTAGGGGCTGACATCCAGCCTGTCTATCTCTTGAACCTGTAGGCCAAGGCATGTTGAGGTAGGATGAGATTGGAAGTGAAAGCCTTCCAGTTTTATTTAACCCAACCCTTCTGATTCAATATGAAGCCTGGCTGTGTGCAGATGATAACTGAGAGCAAAGGTTGACATCAATAGGAACTGTGGGATGAACTGAACTGACTGTGTGTGTGTGTGTCTGCGCGGGTGTGTGTGTGTGTGGGGGGGGGTGAGGATGGAAGGGGTGTTTTCAAAAGAGGAATACATCACTTTTCTATTGAAGATTGACAGTGACATAGCCTACTAGTTTCGAAGAGCTACATGATATTTGTGTCAAAAAAAGCCTGTCTATCAGAGAGTGATTAAGTAAACACTAATAATCCCTGTGTAACAGTTTTCACTGAAGATGGGCTATTTGATTACTGCAACTCATTGTGGCTGTTAATTACATGCGCTTGACATTTCCAGGTCAATTTGTATTTCCGTCCCGTTTAGCATTTCAAAGTTTGATGTTATTTTCAACACCTTATTAGGCGTCTGCGATTGCATATGAGATTGCACAACCAGATGACATCAATCAAGAGGTATTTAAGAGAAGGACATTTAAAAAATGATGACGGGCGATGAAACGTGGACGGAATACAACGAAGGTCTATCATCTCAGAATGCCTGCGCCTCGTCCATTATATAGTGGGACAAGTTATCCCTTACTTCTCATATAATAATGTAATTGAATTTGAAATATATCATATTTAGAAGTACATAACTTGACCCTACAGTTCATGCATTGGTGCCTTCCCTCATTATACTACACAATACATTTAGCCTCAACAAGACTTGATCTATGAGTGTTACAAAAAGTCACTTTCACACTTTACTTTCAATCAATGTGGCATTTAAGAACCTTTCCCTCTCAAGTCTGTATCTCTGGATAAATTGTCTTGATAGAAGAAAGGAATACTCCTCATAAAAATATAATAACAGTCCTCTCAAGGGAGGATATTGAATTTTGATGCCCGCTTCATGAACACCATTTATTTAACTTAGTAGAAAATCAAAAGCTGCCTGACAATCGCTTGGAATCAAAAACTGTCGCATCCTCCTTATCAGTTCTCCAAACTATCCCAAAGTCAGTTATTCTTTTCTTTTCCTTTGCCTTTATGGATCACAAAGGCCTTGAAGGCTTGCTTCTAGTTTCTCTTTCTACTTTTTTGGCAGTACTGTTCACATTTATTTCCTTCAGCTATTCACAGGGGTGTGTTGGAGTTTGGCCTTGTTGATTAGAATCATGAATTACTCACTTAGATTCTTGCCTTGGGCGTTTGGAGTGAATTCTGCATCTGCCCACTGATAAAGAGTGGAAGCCTATCAGATACTGCTGAGGAAGCACGATTAGATCTAGCTCCTCTGCTTTGGTCTGGGAAAAGCTTCCAGGCAAGAAAAAAGAAAAAGTTTTTAGTTTAGTTTTCCACACTAACACAATGTTACATTAGTCTATATTAGCATTGCCTTAATCTCAGTTTGTATTTGAGAAACTGAACGAGGTTCTGTGTGTGTGTGAGTGAGTGAGTGAGTGAGTGAGTGAGTGTGTGTGTGTGTGTGTGTGTGTGTGTGTGTGTGAGAGAGAGAGAGAGAGAGAGAGAGAGAGAGAGAGAGAGAGAGAGAGAGAGAGAGAGAGAGAGAGAGAGCGCAGCAAGGAAATGACTTCCAGGTGAAGGTTAATGTGTGTTGGTTCACCCCTGGACACACAGGCCAGTGATTGATGCCTGCTTGGTCCTCCCCTCCAGGGTTAACCCTGGTACAACAGTATCTTTAGAGATGCACTACCCTCAGCCTTCCTACCCAAGCATGAAGCTCTACTTGAAAGTCTCATTCTGGGATTATATTTGTGCTTAAAACTATCGGTACGAGAATCTGAATACCTCTTTGGATTAAAGCGTCTACTAAATACATTTAAGAAAAAAAACACTCACAATTGGCACTCTTCAAGTAGATACGTTTGCTTAATATTGTAGCGGATGACGATATCATTAGAATAGTGAGTGGTACGCAAACACACAGCTATTAATTTATGGAACAGATCAACGGTGCTTGAGGCCGTGAGCAAGCTGTGTGTGTTACACCGTCTGAGAGTGGATTGGAAGCCATCTGGTCCATCCCAACCTTTTCTCCACTGCAGACGTACAAGCAAGCCATTTATACGTGTCTCTCGTGACTTCTCAGGTCATCAAAGATTGTAATGAGTAATGGAATCTACTCCATAGAGGGTTTGATGTATGAAGCAGAGGGAAGTGGCAAGGACACCAAATTCAACCACACATTTTAATTTTGTGATACAGTATGAAAACCATAGCCAATGGGCTGTGCATTTATCATAATGACCTTCAGTCATCTCCAAGAGCGTCTTTTACTACGTAAGATTGAAAATATGGTGACGTGTGGAGGAATCTTGTCCTCATTCGATGTGAGAGAGCATGATAGTACCTCACCATATTGTGGGGTGTGCAGGCAGTGTAGCTATATCAGGGGATCATTGAGCTTCACCCCATCTCCAACTTTTTCCTCTATGTCCAATAATTGCTGACACACCAAAGTCAACATAGCCCAGCGAGCCTTTAATAGTTTTCATTTTTCTTCCTTACACGATGGCCTCTGAGGTGCCATCATGAATGATCAGCACATGGCCTCCACCACTACTCCCCACAAAGGTAGAGGCTCTCCTCTTGTCCCCTCCTCTCCTCCCTCTCCTCTCCCATCCCCTCCCCTCCTCTCCTCTCCCCCCTCTCCTCTCCCCCTCTCCCATCCCCTCCCCTCCTCTCCTCTTGTCCCCTCCTCTCCCCCCTCTCCTCTCCCATCCCCTCCCCTCCTCTCCTCTCCCCCCTCTCCTCTTCCCCTCTCCTCTCCCATCCCCTCCTCTCCTCTTGTCCCCTCCTCTCCCCCCTCTCCTCTCCCATCCCCTCCCCTCCTCTCCTCTCCCCCCTCTCCTCTCCGCCTCTCCTCTCCCATCCCCTCCTCTTCTCCCCTCCCTCTCTCCCCTCCTCCTCTCCTCTCCCACCCCCTCCTCTCCTCTCCCCCCTCTCCTCTCCTCTCCCATCCCCTCCTCTCCTCTCCCATCCTCTTCTACCCTCCCCCCTCTCCCATTCTATCCTCATCCTAGCTGACCCTAACTCTGCCCAGCCCCATCTCTGGCCATTACTCTCCTCTGTGTCTCACTGCTCATCTTCACCAGCGCCCATACAGACAATTTATATAAAATACTTTCCCTCCTGAGCTTTCATCACAGGTCCAGGGTAGCAGGCCCATTCCCTTACATTAATTCTTTCCCCTTGTGCTGAGCCACCACATCAATTTGGTACTTTACAAACTATTTCAGGGATCCGATTTATCAGGCCTGACAGAACTTTCGCGCGAGAAATAAACAGCAGCCGAAGGCTGTGGTGGCCTAGCTGCCTCAGTAGGAGCTATTCATCATTATTTAATTCAGGGACCCCTAGAATATTCTTTGACATTGTTAGCAATAGTAAAAAAGAACCATCTTTAATGGACCCATATGCATGGGTTGTGAAGCATAGAAGCGCAAACTCTGATAGAGTCTGATACAGCAGCTCCCTTGTTCTCTGTGCCCATCATGAACCTCATGGAGTGGAGGTAAAATCAAACCATGCATTGGGTTTCTAACGGGCATAACATCTGCAGTGTTTAAAGATTACAGTTAATACTATGAAATGATGGAGGACAATCACAATGAATTGCACTGAAGGCTTTGAATGACAGTCTGCATCTTGTGTGTCACTATTGTTTTATTCAATCATTCCTCTATCCCTAAGCTCCGGCATCGGGCCTACATCCCACCATCCACCCCCCCCCCGGGTCCTTCCTCTCTGGGCTTCCTGTGTCCTGTTGGCTGCTGGAGCTCCCTGGGTTGCTAGTCCCCTCATATGTTAGAGCTCACTCTGCCAAACAGGGAAAGGCTGGGAGTCAAATGTCAGTCTGATTAATCTTTCTGTTTTTACGCTATCTGTTATGTTGTCTGTCAGCTGTTTGGTTTTATCCTAGTGAGCTGCTTACAGTATGTCTCCTCTGCTTTGATGGACATGGTGTCGTCTTTTGTAGATTGCTTTGGACTTTTTTCGTAAACATGTTTTGTTACAAATGTCGTTGACAGTTGTGTTTTTAACATTATGTTTCCTTGTCAGTACCAATTTGACTATCAAGATCTGAACTCAATATCAATTGACTCTTGTTTATTTCAGTACTGCGCAGAATTTGTCGGGATGGTTTTACAACAGCCAGCGTAATGTGTTTTCTCTCTTGGTCCTGTCAATGAGGAGAAAGTTTACCCTGGTTTAACCAAACAAGAAAGACAGTAATTTAGCACTAACGTCATTCAACCCTCTTTGTTCCCCTCGTGTATCTGACGGAGGCGTCTCGTTCAAGGGGAACGCAGAGCACGGGGCGCTGATGGGGCCCTCCCAAGATCAATGAAGGTGTTTATCATTACCGATTTCAAATTCGCTCAAGGATTTAACTGGGAGCAGCCATTTTTCTGAGCGCTATCTCGATACCTTTTATTTCCGCATGGCCCTAAATGGAAAGAATCTTCCAGGCCATTAAGCAGACAGCCTGCGTCATAAAAGTTTGGCGGCAGCAGTCTCTCTCTCTTTCTCTGTCTCTCTTTCTCATTCTCTCTCTTTTTCACTCTCTTTTCCTTTCAATCCCTCTCTCCTTCAAGTAAAACTCACCCCCTCCTCTACCTCCTTGCAGCAGATCAAGATCTAGACGCTGCAGTTTAATAGAAATCAGTCTGTTCATCAGCAGTAATGGATTGAGGTCACCCCCTCCTGTCAATTCAGGTTTAGGAACTCTGTAACTCCAACCATGCCCTACTTGCACCCTGTCACGTAATCAGGGGTTTTCTTTTTATTCCTTTACAGGTTGGTTGGAGTGAGTAAAATCTTTGCCATTCTCCTTCCAAGTCTTGTGGAAGCAAGACGTGAGTATCGAAGAAGTAAGGTCAAAGTTGAGAAACGCAGCCTGGCTGGCGATCCACATTTGCATAACAGAGACTGACATGGTGATTGAGGGCTTCTTACCCCGGTTGGCAAGTCAATCTGTGAGGTATAGTGAGTCCACTTGAGAGCACAAGTTCAAAAGAATTAGCAGGCTGAAACTTGAACCCCGTTGTGAAGGCTGAGGAGTGGAGGGAGGAACAGGTCTTGTCCATACAGCTGAGAAGACTAAAGGACCAGCGAAGTATAACGAGAGCTAGTGAAAACAAACCGCACTTATCTCGGTATGCTTTCATTTTACATTCCAGAACTGGGTCTCGAGTGGTGACCAAATCAATCAGAGACAATGTGAACTTCTCAGTGCTTGACTTAAAAGAAATACGTAAGGTGCAAATGCAAACTGCTGCATGAAGTGTTAAATACCCCAACTAACTGTAGTAACTGTAACATCCTCTCAGAAGATTCTGTGACAGGATGATGTGGTATCTGACTGCGGTAGAATCAGCTGTTGATTGGATGACTAATTTCCTGATTTAGGGACTTCAATCAGTAAACTAAACTCATTCATAAGCACTGGAATGAAACAACTTTCAATCATCATTTAACCTAATTAATGGAGTGCCATCGCCCTATCAGAATAAACAAGGTACCAGCTAATACATTCACCCTACACTATCATTGAAGTCTGGAAATAACTTGGCTAATTGAAGTGGAACACTGGTGTTACACATAGCTCATGTGGGTAAAGTCTCCTGGCAACCAGGGTGTCAGGTGGCTGAGCGGTTAGGGAAGCGGGCTAGTAATCAGAAGGTTGCCAGTTCGATTCCCGGCTATGCCAAATGACGTGTCCTTGGGCAAGGCACTTCACCCTACTTGCCTCGGGGGGAATGTCCCTGTACTTACTGTAAGTCGCTCTGGATAAGAGCGTCTGCTAAATGACTAAATGTAATGTAAATGTAACCAATGCTGAATGCTGTCAGTACTCTAAAGAGTGGGGGTTTAAAGTGAAGGGTGAGGCTTCCTGTCATTTAATGAAACATCCACACCTACCATGTATGTTCTATTTTGGAGTGCTGTCGGGGGAATCGGCACCTGGGCTTCAGATATTCAAACTTAACTGAACTTTCAGAACCAGCCATGGAGGAAATGGTACTTGGTAGGTTCCCACAGACAAATAAGCAATTCAAATTCACTTTGAAGAGAACTACACACTGGAAGCCACCCTGTAGAGATCACAGATTTGGAGGTGTATTCTCTTGAAGGACCTCTGGTCATGTTCCTGATCTCAGATATTTTATTAGTTCTGTTCTGATGTTTGAACTGTGAGGGTGGAGCGGAGGAATAAAATAATATGTATTTCTAAGATGCTAAACGGGTGAATAGTTCAAACCTGTTCATGTCTTATTTGTAAATGATTGAGAAAGGTAGGCATTATCTAATAGTTTAATACGTTCCCTCATTGCTATTTTCACACCTGATATCACTATACCTGCAGACACAATCATTGCTGAAAATTCCTTTTAACAATTTATCTGTGTGCTGTTTATTTTCAAGTTTATTTTTTATTTTTATGTGAATATGACATGTTGTTCTAGAGACACACAGTAGAGTAGACAAGAACACCAGGTGCTGACAACAGGGGAACTTTGATTACTCCAGAAGTTTCTACCCTGTCCCATAAGTCACAGCAGATGCTAGAGATGACAGGGAAGGTCCCAGAACACGGTGACAGACTTCAGGACAGAGAACGCCTCGCCTCGCTTAGCGTCGTAATGCTGACACGTTCATCTGCCATCGTGGCCAATATCATCCAGCAGTACACAGAGTAACCAAACAAGGCCTTCTTAATATTTTACACACACAATATGTAGGGCTTTGGGTTGTTTTCAGGTGGAGTTACACTTTTCCGGTAATTAGATGTTGAAATTTAAGTTAGAAAACGAACAATGGTAAGCGTGACTTATTATTTGTCTAAATATGAGAACTTATTTTGTGGTACAGATACTTGAATGAGCTTTAAATCACATGTTTATGATTATGTTTACTGAGAGTGAAAATCCGGTTAGCATTCTTTATCGTAGTTTGCATTTTTTATCATACCTAAAATATAAAAAGAGATCACATTTTCAATCTACAAGGTTTAAAGTCGGAGACTCAGGCAGCAAGTTCCAGTGTGGTTGTAGCATCCTCTAGTGGTAAAGTAAATTAAACACTTTTCATCGTGGTGAAATGTACTCTCAAACTGCTGTGCAACCAAGAATATACCTTTACTATCACACCTTCAAAACGTGCTGTACAATTTCTCCAGAGATGGCAAAAGTACACACATCCTACACTCAAGTAGAAGTACAGATACTCGTCAAGTACTCATCAATGAGGCAAACGTTTTGTTTTTTTACTTTTTTTCGAAATTCTTTTTGAAACCTTTCAAACGTTTCTTTTGAATCTTTTTTCTGAAACCTTTTTTCCAAACGTTTTTTTTCAAAAACGTTTTTTTTTTCACACACAACACGACACAACATGCCTTCTTCCTTGCTCCATTGTAGCTTTATAGACTAGATTAGTCTCGATTGTTTGTTGTGCGTGATAGCCAGGAAATGAAAAAAGGTGCTCAATGACAATGAAATAACATTGATCATGCCAAATACAGATTAAAACTAAAGTAACGAGCCTGGCTTAAATATGTAAAAAGTAGAAAGTATAGATATTTGTGTAAATGAAGGAAAGTAAAAAGTTGTCAAAAAATGTAGTGAACTAAAGTACTGATACCAGAAAAATCTACTTAAGTACAGTAACAAAGTATTTGTACTTCATTACTTCCCCAACATTCATTACATGTTTCACCAGTGAAGAATACACAAGCAGTTCTGTGCTAACTATGTTTCCTCCAAAGAAAGATGCCTGTTTTCCACAATATCAGACATTTGTGTTCCACCGACATGACTCCTATTATCATAGCTTAATAGCTTGTTCAATGGTGCAAGGTGGTATGTGGCTTTACTATTCAACCAAGGCACACCCCATTAACACAAGCTCAACACAAAACTGCAATGGAAAATAATGCCTGTCCTAGTTTAAGGCACTATCAAATGAGCTTTGTGATAAGACACATTACAACAACAGTAGCAATATATCACACAATCTCTGCCCAGATTTTCACAGTGGCTGTGCAGTAACCTCTACTCCTATTCCGTAGGAGTAGCAGCAGCAAATAAATTAGGCACATGTGTCATTGAGCATGCTAAATGGCTTGCAACACATAATCATCTAAATAATTATGAGGCTGCCATTAAAGTGAGTTAGATGGATGGTGAGAAGGGCTTTATGGAAAAAGGGAGAGCTAATGGTGCAAAAATGCGATATAGGAGAGAGAAGAAAGGGAGTGAGGAGATGCAGCGTTCTCGTGTTTTTTTCTTCTGCAATGTCCTTTCCTTCCAGCGGTAAAACGATAGAGACTGAAAGTACTGGGGGGACAATGGAATGATTAGCCCAATCAAGGGAGTGTGGGATTGTGTGAGTACGGGTGCGTACGACTCATCGAAGCTGTCTTTTATTCCCCTGCATTGCATTAGTCATCAACCAAAGACTCCAGAAAATCAGTTCAGCGAATCTGCTGCGTTCTTATTTGTTCCCATGTGGCAATCTGAGTGCGTGGAAATCAGTTCACAAAGAATCAAGGTTCCCAGGTTATCTACAGTTAGGTCCATAAGTATTTGGACATTGACACAATTTTCATCATTTTGGCTCTGTATACCACCACAATGGATTTGAAATGAAACAATCAAGATGTGCTTTAAGTGCAGACTTTCAGCTTTAATTTCAGGGTATTTACAGTATACCTTATAAACATATTCAAATCACATTTTCACTTACAAAAAAATCCACTTCTTTCCTTAGCCATGGCAAGCCAGCAAGCATGTGGCTACAAGGTACTCTAACAGTGGGTGCTGGGCAGCAAAGTTCAAATTATGTGGTTTGACCTCAATTAACATTCAGTTAGAGGCAACTTCTGGATGTCACCACGTGACATGTGCACTTGGTGACTGTTAGCAGAACTGGAAATTACAATTTTGTGAACCCCGCTGTGATTGGTGGAGTGGTACTGTTGTGTTTCCTACCTCACCTTGAAGCCAGACTGGGTTTTTCGGGTTTCACAGACGTGTCGTTTCTGTTCCTGATCTGCCCTCTGAGGGGGTTCCTGAATGTATTTCTGTCCATTTCTACTTGCCCATCTGGTTAACCCTCGTGCTGCCTTCGGGTCACATGACCCAAAGGTTCATAACGAACCATCGTTGTGTTTACCCAATTTTACCCAATACAAAAACAAATAAAAATAATTTTCTTTTAACATTCGCAATGTGGGGGGTCTGAGACAGCCCGACGGTTAAAAGAAAATGCTTAACTTTTATGCGGTAAAGTTGTCGCAATACGACGGTGGGTCACAATGACTGATGGGTCAGAATGACCCGAAGATAACACAAGGGTTAAGGAAAAACACAGGAAACCACAGCTATTAACCTGAGTGGGAGACATCACTTTGAATGACAGCTTGTGACAGGTGTGTTCATTATGAAACCAAACTTTAAACACATTCCTGAATGATGATGCTTGCTTCCTTCAATTTCAGAGCACCCCTCCCAACTTGTGGAAAAGGATGAAAAGAAGCATCAAGGATTTCTGTCTCTTCTTTTACTGATTATGTCACTACTCTGGATTTACATTTACATTTAGCAGACGCCCTTATCCAGAGCGACTTACTGTAAGTACAGGGACATTCCCCCCAAGGCAAGTAGGGTGAAGTGCCTTGCCCAAGGACAATCGGGAATTGAACTGGCAACCTTCATATTACTAGCCCGATACCCTCACCGCTCAGCCACCTGATTCCCTCCCATTTATATGCGCAAAGAAAACAACACAGCAATATTCGTATACCATTATGACTCACTCTTTTTTTTTTATTGTATATTTTATTTAATTCTAATTCCACTTAGTACTGCTAGTTTATGTACCCTTAGTATAGATAGTCCACATATTAAAATTTTAGGTCCCTATATGTTTATTGTATGCAAATTCCTTGTCTGTGCAAACTTTCATGGCGAATAAATCCCATTCTGATTCTGATCAGAATTCGGTTTATTCGCCATGTATGTTATACAAACACGGAATTTACTGTGGCAGGGAGGTGCAAAACACTAAACATATACGGATCTTAAATTAGTAAAAGTACAAAAGTTTAACAATTTCTAATAACTAAACTAAAAATAAAACAATTTAAAATATAAAGTATATATAAAAATAAGAATAACAATGAGCAGCATGAGTGGTCAGCATTTGAGGGTCGCCTGTCAGTCACTGAGGTGTAGACTGGTGAGATGCCCAGTCATTCTCAGGGGACCTGGGACACTAAATTGAGGTCCATCTGTTTGTGAGAAAACACATCCATGACCATGCCTCCATATAATGAAAGCTGAACCAACCTTTGCCAATGATTTAGTAATTAATCCAGTATCACCCTGATGTTTTACTCTGTAAGTCGTCTGTGATTTCCCTCAAGACCCCAATGTGTCTCAGGGCCGAGACTCTATCATCAGGCCTTCGCATCTTTGCAAACTGGTAATCTAATGGATTGGGAGACATTCTCCCAGGAGAGATCTGGCCAAATGACCACTGAGACTGAGGAAATGGATCAATTTGGGACTTGGTTGCAACTGGCTTGTGCTACCTACACTAAGCTACACCTCGTCCATTAAAAATAAAGCTCAAACTAATAAGATACTCAGGCTCTTGGAAATAAGACGTTTGTTCTCATCATTAACAAGATATGAAAAACTTTCTTGTTTTAGATGCATTTTTCTTCTTAAGCATTTTATTAATAATAATATATTCATTTGGAAACACAGAAGAAGGCGTGTTGATGTGTTGTTCTTGGCTAACATATTGAAATAGGAAAAGAGCTTTTCACATTTTCCGCACTTTCAGACTGAGAGTGAAACCAATTTCCCACATATCCTAAGTTCAGGTAGGATGGGCACACCTCTTACAGGAAAGAGGCATGCCTAACTTTAACAGTCTCAGTGTCCTCCAGAAACATCATTAAATCCATGTCTGATATTAGTCTCAACACACAAATCAATGTGATCTCACGATCAAACTGTTTAAAACAGACACACATAAAATAGGCCTGATGCTTGGGAAGGGATGATGGAAATAAGCAAGCATAATCACACCTAGATACCGCTCTCCAACAACCTGTCAGGATTGATTACCTCTGGTGTTGTCAATACAATTACTGGCCTCTGATGCAGCTGTAAGCCAGTGTTGTGGAACGAAAGAGGGCTGAGCCTTGGTTTCTCTGGTGACCCCCCCGACTTTAATATGCAGGTGTTCTCTGCTCCACAATGCAAACAGCGCTGACGACAATGAACGATGGCCTCTCGACAACATTAAATCGAGACTAATGGAGCGTCCATCTCCCTGGCACACACGCTGATCTCCTCGGTGGCCTGCAGTCGTACTCCACTGCGCCATCTTGGAGTCACTGAGAATGTAAGTATTTTGAGAAAAGGTAAAAGATGATATAGACGTGCTTGGCTCTGATGTGTTTCAGTACAGCTTTGTGAGACGTTGGCTCGAACTCCGATGCTCTCAGAGAGCATTTACAGATAATAAGGAAGAGTTTCAGGGAAATATGTCACTCACGCTTTGCAAACAAGTTGAGGCATGCTGGTGTACTTCAGGTAAACGTGTGTGTGATGTCGGCCCACACAAACATGGTTCCCTAAGTTGTGCAGAAGACCAAACACCCACACAGACCAACTGATCTGCCGGTTTCATTTCTGACAGTAACACATATTCACAACCTTTATCTCAGAAATGGAAACTTGAACTTGAGCAGGTTCATATTGCAGAATAGTCTTTCATTCAAACCTGTTTTGATCGTTTTATATAATCTGTAACTACAAAACTCAATGGAGAGTTTATGTTGAGTTCTAATTTCAACATATTTATACTTTAACAATTCAAAGGGTAAAATATCACATTTTGAAGTTCAACCTGTGCATTCAGACCAACATTTAATAACGAATCATGAAATGCACTTTGTATCATTTCACCTGCAGGAGTAACATTACTGTGTGCATGGATGTTGCCCTGGAGTTTTAAGAAGGTGTTTCCTCTTCCAGGACTAGTTTGGCTGCAACTTTACCTAACATAATTGGGTCAATGAGTTCACATAGCACTGTAACCCCATATACATGGGCCCCCCTCTGGATCTTTGCATGGGCCCCCCTCTGGATCTTTGCATGGGCCCCCCTCTGGATCTTTGCATGGGCCCCCTCCACAGATGACATATGTACCCTTTGGCCCACGCCTGAGTGTGGGCCTGACTGTGTGCCCCTGTATGCACTATTAGACTTAAGGATCCATGTACATATTCTGAGAATAATGACCATGCCAAGCCTTAAATAACCCCTTTTGATATTCCTCAACTGTTCAGTCTCAGAAAGGGCTGCCTCCACATTGTGAGGAAGGGCTGAAAAGGAGTGATCCAAACATGAAGACAAAGTCGTCTTGACAGTGGAACCACAAGTAATCCAAATGTGCCTGGAAACACATGCCTGATGACACCTTAAAATAGAAACAACAACAAAAAGATGCCGGGACACCCAATGAGGGAGATCCTGCTCATCAAGGTTTGTAACCAAGCAACATCCTGATGTTCTGCTGTGATAAGTACAATGTGAAGTACAGCGGTAAAGTTTCACATTGTGTAAGACAGGTGTGGTGTCTCAGAAGCAGCATCACAGACGGCTATAAGTAACCGAGCTGAGGGCAAGGATGAGCACAGAACACATCGACAAGCCTTCCATCCATCCATCCAGAGTGCATCACGGGTGAGAAAGGACCATCTGAAAGGTAAGAAACCCATGTCAGATCCTTAACTTCTTGTCCCCTTGCTCGTTCCCTGAATGTCAAAATAATATTTGCGTCTGTTCTTTCAGCAATCATGTTCTGGGTGAAAGTCTTCCTCATCGCAACTGTCCTGAGTTCACTTCAGGCCCAGGAAGTCTGCTCGCAGTTAATTCGATGGACACATATCCTGCAGAGCTTAAACGACTTGGTAAACAAACAGTACATATGAATCTGAATGAATGAATATTTTTGCATAGCAGGAGATAACGTTTGTTGCATGACACACCATCTTAACACACATGCTGTAACTCTTACATTTACATTTAGTCATTTAGCAGACACTCTTATCCAGAGCGACTTACAGTAAGTACAGGGACATTCCCCTGAGGCAAGTAGGGTGAAGTGCCTTGCCCAAGGACACAACGTCAGTTTGCATGACCGGGAATCGAACTGGCAACCTTCGGATTACTAGCCTGATTCCCTCACCGCTCAGCCACCTGACTCCCCGGGTCAGGTGGCTGAGCTCTTGTCTGGACTACTGTGATTGTGTCCCATGGTACAGTGCTAATTATTTTGTTGTTCTTTTTAGAGCCATAATGTCTCCCAAGGATGTGTGCATCTCTTTGAAAATGTGCCTTGTGATCCTCTGCAGATGCTCAGTGAGGTAAGACAAAGTCAAACTAGGGCTCCTAAAGACGATATGCAGTATAGGTTGTGTCAACAGTATTTGCATCAACATCTGACGATACTCAGTAATTTTGAGAGAAACGTAGTTGACAGTGTGATGTCATATCTCTACAGACTGTAATGTCTCAGCTTAAACACACTGAAACGATTCTGGCTAATGTACTGAAGAGGGCTGGATCCATATACAAGAAAACCCCAAAATCCCATGCACTGACTGAGGACTTACTCATAGACCATTACAGACTAACGTCTTGTGTGAGTAAAAGCTTTCCGGGATCATAATGTTGACATATTGTTATGTTATTCACGTGTCTCTCAGTGCTAGATGAAATGGACTGACTTATTTGCTATTTCTTCTTATCACAGGCGACCCACATCTCCTTTTCTGACCTTGAACCAGTGAATGTCTGCTTTGACAAGCTAGAGGAATTTCTGATACACAAAAAGGTCAGCATCAAAATAAGTAAATCGTAGATATTAATATTTTAGCTTAAAAAAAATTAGGATATTAATGAACAATGTATATAAAACATATACACAATTGTGGTTATCAAAAATTCTGTCGTTAACTCAATTATGTTTCTGTGACTGATGTGACTTAATGTGCTCATGTAATGTTGGCTCTGTTTTTCTGCACGTTTTCCTATAGGACGAACAGAACTGTGCTTGGGAGGTTGTGAATGACAGAGTCAAGAGGATCCTTCAGAGACTTCAGAAGCGCACTCTCCGTCGGCGATAAACGATCAATCAGAAGTTATTCTCTTGACTAGGAATAATCTCTGCTGGATATTATATAAATTATAAAAGAGTATATTTATCAAATAAAATTATTATATGTATACAAGGTTTTGTCACTTCATTGACAGTATTAAATATGACTTAATTTACTTTAAACAGCAACACAACACAAGTGAAAGTGTCAAAGAAAAAATTAAGCCACACGATGGCGATGTAAAACTCTTTTGAAAAAGTCCCACAAGGGGGCGCAAAGAACTCCTCAATAGAAACGCCAGTTTCTATTGCGCATGGAGTTTGTTCAACAGATATACATTGTCTAATACATATTTGAGCAAGGTCGGTTAGTGTAAATACCATGCGTAAATTGTAGCCTACTCTTAACAATAGTAGAACGTTCATATGAGTTCATTATTGTCATTCAAACCTTGTCGAGGTAAATGTACAATTTCTGGCGGTCACGCCTTCTAAAAATGAGCCTAGGTGCGTGAGCTCTTGTTAAGGACGTGATGGAACCCTCGTTCAATTGCGAATGGGCTGTTCCTTTCAAGTCATCAGCCCACAATGGCCCCAATTGGTCTAAATAATTGAGCTCGTGAGTGAACCGACAGTTCATTGGATGGCGCTGCTGTCTATTTACCACTGAAGGCTCGCACTATGCAAATCGTGAAAGAGTTGCGGAACCGAGAGGATACCGGGCTGCAGGGAAGAAAATAGGAAAGGGGGGGTGTGTGTTGTCAGACTTCCCTTACTGGAAGATTTTTTTTTAACCGTTTTATCTGTAACAGTATATCAATCAAATTAAAGGAGTGTACGTGAAAAGCTGTGAAGATGGCGCAGCCAGACACCAAGAGATTCTTCGAGAATCTGACCGGGGCGGGGAAATCTATCGCAGTACTCACCAGCGGCGGGGATGCTCAAGGTATTGACAAATGAGTGCCAGACAATGAACGCTGTGACATTGTAACAGTGTGGAGGCCGTAGAGGGCAAAAAGCACCTGTTTAATAAACTCGAAACAAACTTGTTTCATTTTCATACATGTGCAGGGTTGATATGTAGGCTAGTTACAACGTTTCATCCCCGTGATTCGTGGAAATTATTATGATGATGAGCAATTGTGTGGCTTGCTAGTCAGCTAGCAGGCTAATGCTATCTACACTGATTGGAAGAATTCTCACTCTTAGAAATCCAAGATGTCTGTGAGCCCACTGTTCAGGTGAAATATTATTCGACTGGTGTTGTGTGATAAACAACAGCCCTGATGCAATCTTTCATTTCCAACCGCACCAGATTAATTCCCACATTGTTGCCAGTGCCACTGCATTGCGGATCCAGTCGGCTAGTTTGTGAAATTCTCAAACATGTGTTTTGAAAACAAATTATGTTACGGAAAATGGAATTGATGACACATTGGCTACCAGTATCTGTCTATATGCCAATTTTTGTAACCAGCGAGTTTACGAATCAGGAAGTTAAGCATAAATGTGGGCTACAAAGTAGGGCGCTATCACATTTTGACTACTTGCATCACTGCTCAAACATTATTAATTAGTAGAAAGTATAGTAGGCTACATAGGATCTACTTATACTATCCATACTAATTAAGAGCCAGTGCTGAATATTCTTGTGGAAAGCTGCTGTGGGGATGTCCTGAGTACGTGATGAACTGCAGGTGCGTCATCACCGCGTGCTTTTCCGAGCGCAGCGTCAAAGGAACCCCAGCCACGAGCAGGTCAGATTAAGTTTGAAGGACAGATGTCTGCTAGTTAATGCATTGGTGAGTGCACACAGCATACGTACTTTAAGGAGCAAAAAGATGTCAGGCCAACAGTGGGAGAAGGATGAGTTGATTGATGACTCAGCATCCATTGGCAACATGACATGGCGCTCTGCACCACCTAGAGTAGGCAGCTATGTACTAGCTAGCACATTGCACTATTAGTCCTTTAAAACGCCAGACTATTTCCCACTTGTAGGATACTAAATTGCAGTTATGAGATAAATCTACAGCATGTCCAGTCCCGAAAAATGGATGTGTTGAACTGCATGGCTTAGCTTGCCAGATTGACTGACTGGGAATTTGATAGCTCATTGGGTTGATTGACTTAGAACAGAAGAAGGTCATTTGAATGTGGTTGCTTGGATGGAAAACCTCAAGCTGGGCTGCTAACATAACAACCAGGCTATTCTGTTCATCTGCAAACAACTCAGACCATGCATGACTGTATGGCAGGAACTCCGCAGTGTCTGAGTAACTGACCTACAGCCTTTTAGTCGGACGTCTAACCAGTGGTTCAGCAATGGTGCATTCTTTTTCTTTCTACATCTGTCTCTTTTCTATTTCCACTCTACTTCAATACCTATTTCTCACTTTCAGTCTTCTCTCTCTCCTTTTATCTCTTCCTGTGCCTCTCTCTGTCTACTCTGTGGTTGTATAGTTAGTCTACGATGCAACGGAATACTTGAAGTGTCACATGACAGGAAGATGGTTGTACCTTTTGGACAATCAGTGATGAACTACCACAGTGAGATCCCTGTCTTTTTATGCAAGAGGCCCATATCTACAGGAAATTGTACGGTTTGATCTTCTTTTATATTTATCCTAATTTCTCTCTTCCAAACTGTCAAGCTCTAGTGCCATGTTGCTTAGTAACAGCAATACAGCCTGGTTACCCTTACATGGTTTGCCAGTTTGGGGAGAGAGGCTGGGAAAGCAGACCTTTCATGTCATTGTTTAGCCCTCCCAGAATCGGCCCTGATCCAAGGATCTGCTTGGCAGAATGTGTGATGCCTGAGCCGTTGTTTGTACGGTTTGAGTTGAGGCTAACTAGACATCCTCATTCAGGGCACAGACCGAGCATCTCTCCTGTCTCGGAAGAGATCAAACAACTTTCAGACTGAGTGTAGGAGGAGTCAGTTCGTATTTTACCAAACATGGCAGTGAGTCCTGCTGTGGATGAAACGACGGGCCTGCCTGAACGCCCCCCTCCTACCCCCTACCCCCCCTCCTCCTCCCTCCCACACAAACACACTCTTAATCTTGGGACTCAAACTATTTTGATGATGTGCATCTCTACTGATTTGAAATAAATAAAAATGTATCTAAAGTGAACCTCTGTCAAGTACAACTGCACACAGTGTACCTTTAAATACTCTTTTCTTTTTGGCCAGGAATGAATGCTGCTGTTCGGGCAGTCGTCCGGATGGGAATCTATGTGGGAGCCAAAGTTTACTTCATTCATGAGGTAAGTGTCTGAGCTAAGCTAAAAGTACAAAGACCTCCCAGTTCTTGCCGTCAATCAAATACACAAGTCTTTAGAGTCTCCCCCAAATCACACACAACTTTGTCCCAGTTCTTCACAGTGTTTGTCACGTTAACCAGACAGGCTGAGCAGGCCTGCTCGTTCTGGAGTGCGTGTGTCTTCCTCCGGATGTGAGCTCTCTGGTCCTCACTCTGCCGTTATGTAACTGACTGGAAGTATTAAGCTGCAGCACTCGTGCCTCTCTCTCTTGCTCTCTCTCTCTCTCTGTTATCTGTTGGAACCTGTTCATGTCAGCCTACAGATTACTATCGCTGCGACCTGCAGTGAGAGAGAGAGAGAGAGAGAGGTATAGGAGTTCATCATCATCCGTTGTGCTGCCTTCTTAACTTGGATTAAGTCTGACAGTCTCGCAGATTTACAGTACATCCGGTTTCTAGCGAAGTTTCTTGTGAACTCTGTCACACTCCAGTCGGTAAAGCTTCATATATCTTGAGCTAGATGTATTGCAGTACTGTATAGTACTGCAGGAAGGAACACAGGATTCCGCTGAGCATGAAGAATGTAATGGGGGGTCAGATGGCTGAGCGGTTAGGGAATCGGGTTATTAATCAGAAGGTTGCCGGTTCGATTCCCATCCAAAAATGACGTTGTGTCCTTGGGCAAGGCACTTCACCCTACTTGCCTCAGGGGAATGTCCCTGTACTTACTGTAAGTCGCTCCGGATAAGAGCGTCTGCTAAATGACTAAATGTAAATGTAATGGATTTTGAGGGTTGAATACTCTGTTGATGTTCCTGCCAGGGTTATCAGGGTATGGTGGATGGAGGAGACAACATTGAGGAGGCATCATGGGAAAGTGTCTCCAGCATGTTACAAGTGGTAAGTAGGTCCTGAGACGTCTAATGAACAGACACACCGTCTCCAATCAGCCTCCAGTCACAGTTTAACCAGAAATTATGTGTACCGTAGCAACCCGTTGCCAGGGAGAGGGAGAGGGAGAGGGAGAGGGCCCTTGAAAAGCTTGTAAGGAAAAAAAACTGACCAAACCAAAATGGGGAGGAGGGGGGCCCAAATTTCAGTCTCTTTATGGGGCCCCAACATTCTGAGCGACGCCCCTGCCCATCACACACATTAGCAACCCCTGACTTCTGTGCGACTTGGTTGCATCCCTCCAGGGTGGCACCGTGATCGGCAGTGCCCGGTGCAAAGAGTTCCGGACCCACGAGGGGCGTCTGAAGGCCGCGCACCACCTGGTGCAGCGCGGCATCACCAACCTGTGCGTGATCGGAGGAGACGGCAGCCTGACGGGAGCCAACCTCTTCAGGGAGGAGTGGAGCGGCCTGCTGGGAGAACTGGTCCAGCAAGGTGCTTTCCGGAGGCTCGTCAGCAGCCTGGCTTGACCTGACCTTTTGACCTCACGACTGCGGGGCCAGCATTGTCAAAGAGGGAGTCAGGTGGCTTAGCGGTTAGCGATTCGGGCTAGTAATCTGAATGTTACTGGTTCGATTCCCGGCTGTGCCAAATGACGTTGTGTCCTTGGGCAAGGCACCTAACCCTACTTGCCTCGGGGGGAATGTCCCTGTACTTACTGTAAGTCGCTCTGGATAAGAGCGTCTGCTAAATGACTAAATGTGTCAAAGAGCAGTTTATTGGGCTGGGAGGGGCGTTTTCTAATGTCGTCTTGGTTTAGGACTAACGGGTCTAGCTTCATCTAGAATCTCAGCATCTAATATATGGAACAGTGATCTGTCTTCTGAACGGTTACTTGTCTTCTTGTGTCATTGAAGTGCATTGAAAACGGTTGATGGATTCGCATCTTCATTGACTCTGCAGTTAACTTAATCTACCGTGATTTTAGAACAGGATTAATGAGAAATCCAGAAAGAAATGTTTTTTAATCTGCAAGGTTTAGTCCTGACAACCCATTCCATCCTTGGGACCGTAGGATTGCATGTGTGGATGATTTTCACAAAGCTCAGCCAGTGATGTCTTTGTCTCTGAGACGGACTCAGACAAGAATTGATATTTACTCCTTCCTCTCTGCCGCAGGTTTGATTGATGAAGATGCAGTGCAGAAGTACTCCGCCCTGCACATAGTGGGAATGGTGGGATCCATTGACAACGACTTCTGCGGCACAGACATGACGATAGGAACCGACTCCGCCCTGCACAGGATCATCGAGGTGGTAGACGCCATCATGACCACTGCCCAGAGGTCAGGAGGAACTGCTCGGAAAATGTTCAGATTGGGTCGGATTAGATTAGGTTTAGAATATTTTACTTGTATAAAAAGCTGCATCAGACCAAAAACAGACTCCCAATAACAAATAAGACGGTCTCTGTACATGCTGTCCGGATTAGCCTATCAGCTCTCTTGCTGGCCTTGGGGTCAGAGGTCAGAACTGCTGTGTCAATGGCGCATGGAATGGAATTGATACTTTAGGTCTGTTAGTGTCGATGATTTGGTGATACTCCTTAATGTAATTCTGTCTTTTCTCACAGTCACCAGAGGACCTTTGTTTTGGAAGTCATGGGAAGGCATTGTGGGTAAGGTGCAAGTTACAAACTTAGCAGCTCAAAAACAAACCGAACACATTTTACCGGCACTACACATCAGCTTTGCAACGTGTGTGTGTGTCTGCGTGTGTGTGTGTGTGCGCGCGCGTGCGTGTGTGTGTGTGTGTGTCCAGGTACCTCGCTCTTGTGAGCGCCCTGGCGTGTGGGGCTGACTGGGTGCTGATCCCAGAGATGCCTCCAGCTGACGGATGGGAGGACAAGATGTGTCAGAAGCTGTCTGCGGTAACACCTCCTCCTGATCCTGCCCCTTACATTTACATTTAGTCATTTAGCAGACGCTCTTATCCAGAGAGACTTACAGTAAGTACAGGGACATTCCCCCCAAGGCAAGTAGGGTGAAGTGCCTTGCCCAAGGACACAACATCATTTTGCACAGCCGGGAATCGAACCAGCAACCTTATGATTACTAGCCCGCTTCCCTAACCGCTCAGCCACCTGACTCCCCTTACCTGCTGTGTTAGGGAGTCAGGTGGCTGAGTGGTTAGGGAATCGGGTTAGTAATCATAAGGTTGCTGGTTCGATTCCCGGCTGTGCAAAATGATGTTGTGTCCTTGGGCAAGGCACTTCACCCTACTTGCCTTGGGGGGAATGTCCCTGTACTTACTGTAAGTCTCTCTGGATAAGAGCGTCTGCTAAATGTAAATGTTACTATGTCTCAAGGGCAGCTGAACACCTCTCTCTGTCTTCTGTTCATCACCTAACTGTGTTGTACTGGTTTATACCTGTTTGAGTCATGACCAGCATCAGGGAGGATGACCAGATTAAGTCTAGACTAAGACTGGGTAGGGTAGGACAGGACATAACCAAATAGAATCAGTCAACGCCAGCATTTTCATAGTATATTATGCGATGCATTGTTAAATCACTTGTGTGTAACAGTTTTCTCTTTGACAACAACTTCGTTTTTATGGACCAGACTCGTTCCAGAGGTACAAGGTTGAACATAATCATAGTGGCCGAGGGAGCCATTGACAGACACGGGAAATCTATAACCTCTAGTTATGTCAAGGATGTGAGTACTGGAGCACGGCGTCCAAGGGGAAGCCAAAAGTCTGGAGGCTGGGCGGTGTCTAAGCAGTCTACCGGTCAATCAGAACAGAGAAGTCGGCTTAATTGTCTTGCCATGTTCACTGCCTCCACTGTTTTGTATCTTCCAAGACGGGAGAATAAATGAAGCAAGGAGTGAGCAGAACAGAACAACCTTATCTGTGAAACAGACAGAAAGGTAGACAGGATATTGCTCATTTTGACTGTGCAAACATTGATAGTGTAGTCTTCTTTGGGGAGACTCAGTACTCCTTGATGGCCCTCAGACGTCTTTCCACACTCTGGCCTCCAGCTTTTGAAAGCCCATGCCAAACCATCTGTTTCAGTTCTCTGTCATGTGTCTTTCACCTCCCAACGTAGAACCGAGCAGGAATGAAACGGCTGAATATCATAATAGTAGCTGAGGGGGCAATTGATTGTAACAACAAGCCCATAACTACCGACCATGTCAAGAATGTAAGTACAGTGCCAGCCCCCCCGCTGGTAGTGGCACAGCTTGAGACTGTACTGTTGCCCTCTGGTGTGGCTTCACTCTGTCGCTGCGCCCGCTGCTGGCACTCCCCTTGTGGATGCCACTCTGCTGTGGTAAGACGGCTCTGCTCTCGCTCGCAGACTGCGGTCACCTGCTTTCCTATCACCGCTTACACACTACAGGCTCTGAAAGACACTGGAATGTTAAGGCTGGCCTAAGGCCGAAGTACTTGCGTGGGTTCTTCTCGTTTTTAGCCTCACGCTGCATACACAGTACATGTTTTAATTCAAAAGGTGAACTCGTCAATTCTGACGTCATTTGTGCCTTGACGGAATATTTTATTTGTTCCCGGAACATCCTGAGCTGAACCGACTAGCCTGCAGTATTTACGTATTTAATCCAAAACAACCGATGTCGTTTGTTGCATTTTGAAAAACAATCTTACCCGCTTCGAGATTTAATGTGCTCAACCCTACCTTAAAAGACCCCAACTAACATGACTGAAAAATAATGGTTTGCATGTGCTTTGCTGTTTCCCTTGCCATATTTATTTGAAGCATGTGATTGTTGTGTGTAAAACTATATCTGATTTATGTTTGAAAAAATAATTCAGATTTTTGTCAGTAGTTTGACGTTTAAGATTCTCTATTGCTAGCAGTAGCAATAATTGATATTACTAGCCTACCATATCTGCAATATGAAACATTGCAGATACTTTTCCGTCCAGTGTTAATGCACACTTTTACATTGCATGTTTACTAACATTAAATATAATTTAAATTGGATTTCGTGTCTCGCTAAACCCTGTGTTCTCTGCCAAGCTGGTGGTCCGATGCCTGGGGTTCGACACGCGTGTGACCATCCTGGGCCACGTCCAGCGAGGAGGAACACCCTCCGCCTTCGACCGCATCCTGGTGGGTACCATGCTCTTTAGGTACACTTCATTCGCCTATCGCGACACAACATAGCCTGTAAAATCTCTAATATAAACTCTACGCTCTGTGCACTCGGTGTGCCAAGCAAGTCGAATCCAGCGCACCATGGGTCTGTGCCCTGGTAGTCCGTCTCTAATCCTGCTCGTGCAACGCGCTCATTTGCTT
The DNA here is from genome assembly GCF_038355195.1 of Osmerus mordax. Taxonomy (NCBI): domain Eukaryota; kingdom Metazoa; phylum Chordata; class Actinopteri; order Osmeriformes; family Osmeridae; genus Osmerus; species Osmerus mordax. The sequence goes on from NC_090064.1 coordinate 15,407,154, forward strand.
TTTAGAGGAATCGCCGGTGCTTTTAGGTTAAGCACATTAACAGATTTATGCTGTGGTACGTGCTGGGATGTACCGCGACAACACACCGAGGAGGGGGGGGGGGGGGGGGGATAATACCAGCCTAGGAATGTTTCATTTAAAATAAAATACAATAAAACAAAGATTTGATAGAAAGTGAAGGGGGAGATACAGAAGGATTATGAATAGGAACATGGGAGAGATGGGGAAAAGAGGATAAGCTGAACTTTGTGTGGACTGACTTAGTGTGTCTGTGGGGGTCAGATGGCTGAGCGGTTAGGGAATCGGGCTATTAATCAGAAGGTTGCCGGTTCGATTCCCGGTCGTGAAAAATGGCATTGTGTCTTTGGGCACCCTACTTGCCTCGGGGGAAATGTCCCTGTACTTACTGTCAGTCGCTCTTGATAAGAGCGTCTGCTAAATGACTAATTGTAATGTGTCCTGCCCAGGCCAGTCGTATGGGTGTGGAGGCTGTCCTAGCCTTGCTGGAGACCACGGCTAACACACCAGCCTGTGTGGTGTCTCTCTGTGGGAACCAGTCCGTGAGACTGCCCCTCATGGAATGTGTTCAGATGGTAGGTACTCTTCTGGCCCCAGGCTCAGGTCCTGAAAACACACACACACACATCCTCAGTACAATAACACACACACACACACACACACACACACATCCTCAGTACAATAACACACACACACATCCTCAGTAAAATAACACACACACATCCTCATGAACGCACACACACATGCATCCTCAGTACAATAACACGCGCACACACATCCTCATGAACGCACACACACACACATCCTCAGTACAATAACACAGACACACATCCTCACGCACACACACATCCTCAGTACAATAACACACACATACTCATCCCCAGTACGATAACAATCCCAAGATTGCAAATAAAAGCATTACTAGTCTTTGCCTTTTTTACAACCCCGCCTTTCTAAAATGACTGCTTTTGCATTATACATTGTTCATACATAGGCCTTGTTAATCATGTTAGCCTTACATGTGTTTGTACTTGTTTTACATACTATAATGGCAGTCAGTGAGGGGAGCCTCAGTGTAACACTGTGCAGATATAAGGGACTCCTTGGTTTCTGTGCAGGACATTATGCAGTAATTGTTTTGCTCTCTGATTAATCATTATCCAGGCCATTTGGTTGACTGGTCGTTTCCGCAATCCGATGATGTAATGCCAGTCTGCTCTGTCTAAATTCCAGACGCACACCCTGCTTTTCTTTTGCGTTATCTGAATCGTTGTGTAAAACAGATGTATTCCACAGTAAAGTGGTTACCTGCAGATATACTTTTCTGCTGTTTCTAACACTCATGATGGAGCTGCTTATGAATCCACGTTCTTCCCACAGACTCAGGAGGTCCAGAAGGCCATGGACGAGAAGAAGTTTGAGGAGGCTGTTAAGCTGCGTGGCAGGTAGAGAACAGCTGGTCGAGGGTTCATGGTCGTCAACTCTGGATCACAGTGTCTGAAATCATCCCCCTTGATGATACATTAAACAAAAGGAAAAACATTGTTAGCCGTTTTGGATTTAGAATTTCAGGATGGATGGTGTTTCTAAGTGACCCCACAGTATTATAAATTGTGCTTGAGATCCGAGAGATTGACTTCCTTTATTCCCCTATACCAACACACACACATATATAATCCTGTCACTTTCTACAAAGACTGTACCAGTTTCTCATTGTGCCATTCTGTGTCTTCACAGGAGCTTTGAGAACAATCTGAGGACATACAAGCTACTGGCTCACCGTGAACTTGAATCAGAGATTTCACAAGTAAGTCACCTTGCAAGGACAGCTGTTTGGTGGGCATGTACACACGAGAGATGGAACGTATTGACGAACCTCTCTGACCTGGTCCACTTCGAAACTATTGAAGCCTAAGGACACAGACTGGCTAATGGTATGTCGGCAACTCCATTTAGACTAAGCAGTGATGCGGGTATAATAGACGTTTTCATTAACTTTACGTTTAATGATGGGAAGGGGGCGGTGATGTGTTGTGATTGAAGAGGGAGGAATTGAGGTGAGCCATAATTGATCTAAGGTCAGTGAAACATAGAGAACACAACAGAACACCGTAGCAAATGAAGGACACTGATGCAAGAGAGAGTTCTAGTCTGTTCCAAAATATTTCCAAGTAAATCCAATTTGTAGGTAGCAAAACGGATTGTCTTAACTTAAGATGGGGGGTCAGATGGCTGAGCGGTTAGGGAATCGGGCTATTAATCAGAAGGTTGCCGGTTCGAGTGCAAAAATGACGTGTCCTTGGGCAAGGCACTTCACCCTAATTGCCTTGGGGGGAATGTCCCTGTACTTACTGTAAGTCGCTCTGGATAAGAGCGTCTGCTAAATGACTAAATGTAATGTAACTCTATGCAGATCAAAACCACCCCTTTTCTAGTGGAAGTGCAGAATTTCTACAGCTTCAACATCCTGAAGTGTAAACATGTTATTTTCTGGGTGAACCAGCTGCATGTGTGACCTCTCACCTCTGTGTGACCTCTCACCTCTGTGTGTGTGTGTGTGTGTGTGACCTTTCACCTCTGTGACCTCTGACCTCTCAGAGTAACTTCAACGTGGCCGTGCTGAACGTGGGCGCCCCCGCCGCGGGCATGAACGCTGCCGTGCGCTCGGCCGTCAGGGTGGGCATCTCCGAGGGACACAAGATGTTCGCCGTCAACGATGGCTTTGAGGGATTCTACAAGGGACAGGTACTGGGATCATGATGTCTTACGAAGTTGCAATCTTTTGTAGTGGACCCACAACCCAAATGTTGTCGGTCAGATGGCTGAGCGGTTAGGGAATCAGGCTACCAATCAGACGGTTGCCGGTTCGATTCCCAGTCGTGCGAAATGACGTTTTGTCCATGGGCAAGGCACTTCACCCTACTTGCCTCGGGGAGAATGTCCCTGTACTTACTGTAAGTCGCTCTGGATAAGAGCGTCTGCTAAATTACAATGTAAATGTATCCATGGTAAGGTCATCGTCAGGGTATAACTTGAGACAGTGATATTATCATTAATGGTATAGTTCTAATAATACAAGGTATAAAAATTCCGCAGAATAATAAAATGTATAGTAAAGTGCATAGATTCCCAAAATGTGGACCGCAGCCCACTAGTGGTCCGCGAGGGAAATGCAGGTGGGCCGGCTGGGAATGGCTGGTATAGTGTATGTATTGTAGTTTAAGCTATGGTTATAATACACTGGAGGTGGAGACTGTATTGTGTCACTTAAAGCCACTCTGTGCTGAATTCCTGCTCTTAGACTGTTCATGGTCAGCGGTTCCAGAAGGATGATCATCCTGGATTACTGTAAATCAATTAGTCAGTGACGCCCCCACCCTCCCTGGTTAGCTTGGTTCGGTAGTACCACTCCTAGCTGACGGGGGGCGACAAATCTTATAACGTTACAGCACAGTACAGGACATGGCCTTCACAAAAACAAACCTTAGATCTGTTGTAAATGCTCAGAGGAGAGTAGAACAGAGTTATGTGTTGAAATCCAAACACCTTTTTCCTCAGTTTGTTCCTCAGTCCCTACACAGGTTAAACCAGGTGTCTCCAGGATTAAGGAGATTGCCTCAGAGAGATGATGACTGTTGTGCTCTTGCTGCCAGGGATTGGCTCCTGCATGCTTCAAAAGGCTCTGTTTCATATAGCATAGTTATGATCATATATATTATATACTTTGGTTTAGTTGAAGTTTCACTGACATGGATGTTATGGTATTTTTGCCAACAGTAACATACTATCGCGGTTGGTTTTGAAAGGGGAAATTGATCATGTGATTATACCCCCAAAAACAGGATATAAAGATTGCTAAACTGTCCAATGATGTGTCTGTACAATAAAGCCTGTAATGCAGAATATGTTTACAGTACTGATTCAAACTGCTTACACACAACAGCAGCAGGCAAACCTTGACAAGCTTTCAGCTGCTGGTGAAAGGACAGAAGCAAAGGCAGTCAGGATTGTCCCATGACCTCTGAACTTAAACGTGTGTCTCTGTGTTCCTCCCAGATAAAAGAGATCAAGTGGGCTGATGTGGGAGGATGGACAGGTCAGGGTGGATCTCTGCTTGGAACCAAGAGGTAAACACTGCCAGATGGAATATTAGTGTCTAACGTACAGTATGCAGAATATGTATGGGGAGTCAGGTGGCTGAGCGGTGAGGGAATTGGGGTAGTAATCCGAAGGTTGCCAGTTTGATTCCCGGTCATGCCAACTGACGTTGTGTCCTTGGGCAAGGCACTTCACCCTACTTGCCTCGGGGGAATGTCCCTGTACTTACTGTAAGTCGCTCTGGATAAGAGCGTCTGCTAAATGACTGTAAATGTATCCTTACCTTTCAGCTTGCTGTTGCTGAATGAAATCTTTCAGTTCATGAAGTTATTCCATGTTTCTGTTTGTCGTGTTTGTTTTATACATGCAATAATATAAAATTCTTTCTAATTCGTTCTCCAGGACTCTGCCTGCAAAGCACCTTGAAAAGTTAGCAGAGCAGATGCGTATAAACAATATCAATGCCTTGCTAGTCATCGGGGGGTTTGAGGTATGTGAATGTCTAGTTTGGTTACCATGTACCGTACCTTGCTACATCATTTTACCCGCTACTTTTGAGTTCAAACATTACTATAATAAATTATGGCAATATAATATCTTGCAGTAGTATATTATAGTAATATTATTTGTGGGCATATTGTCCAAATGTTTTGAATCTATTTTGGCAATGTAAGTTTTTGCCATACTTTTCATTTGTAAATGATGTTTTGAGAAGTGTGCTATTATTTCAAAATTGTATGCTGTGAGGTTGTTATGTTTAATTTTGCCGTCCCTTGCCACTGCTCTGCTCCTTTTCTAAGCTCAGCTTCCACCCACATGCTTTCATGCATTGTCCTGCCCACACGCCAGCCATAGTCATGCCCGCCTCCCTGGCAAATAACTTTCAAATCTGCAAGCAGTATGAGAGCCTCGCAGTTCATTTCCCAGTTTTCGGAATGACTCCTCGCGTCCGTCAGACTTGCTTTAGTGGAGGCATTCAAACTGTTGAAATGAACACAGTGAGGCAAATGCCAAGAAAAGAAAGGGAAGATTTAGTCAACAAGCTGCTTTTGTATTTGGCCATTTCACGCTTTCCTCTGTAGAAGTTCACCGGCTTTTTTATATCTGTGGTTTTGGGTGTGATTAAGTCTATGAGGTGTGTGGGTGTGTAAGTGACGAGCGTGTGTGTGTGTATGTGTAAGTGAGCGAGCGAGCGCGTGTGTGTGTGCGTCCTGTATAATGCAGAGTAGTAGATGTGTGGAGTGATACCTGTCTGTTTCATGCTGCTGTCCGTTGTGATAGACCCGGCTCTTCCCTTGGCACCCTCATGTTTCCTCGCATAGCAACACCCTCCCTCCCACCCTCCCCCCAGCACACACTAAAGCCCTTGGCTCTGCCCTGCAGGCCTACCTGGGACTCTTGGAATTGTTATCTGCCCGAGGGAAATATGACGAGTTCTGTGTGCCCATGGTCATGGTCCCTGCCACTGTCTCCAACAATGTGACGGGCTCAGATCTCAGCATTGGGGCAGACACTGCTCTGAACGCCATCACTGATGTAAGTGAGGCTGGGGCCAGCCAGAGTAGAGACCCTCTCTCACACAGTCATGCCCAGCCTGCCTGCCAGCCAGCCAGCCAGACACTCACACAGTCATGGAGGAAACCATTACCAATACTCTGGCTATAAGCTGCTGCTTTCCAGGTTATAGAGTTAGTAGTAGTAGTAGTAGTAGATTCAGTACCATAGTGACTGATGTTCTATTAATCAGCCAGCCATTCACAGTCAGTCAGTCCTAGACTGCCAGGTGTGACTGGTGGAGCCTAAAGCTGAGCTGGTGGCGTCCAGGTAAGTGAGGGACAACACGGGGGCATGCTGGGTCGTACCTGTGTGTCGTAGCCCCCATGTTTGCTCCGCCTGCCCCCCTCCGTCCCTTGACTGTGCTTGCACCTACCCCAAACAGTCCACCCCTCCCACCCTACCCCACCCCACCATCTAAGGTGAGTGGTCAACGATGTTCAGACTTGACACTGCTTAATGGCACTAACCCTACCTCCTTCCACTAACTAACTGTAAATCTGTAAATAGTCTAGCCCTTTAAGTATTTCTAACAGCATCGCCCCTTTACTATAACTTATTACTCCAGTGCATGTTGTTAAAATGTTTCAAGAGTATTCTCTCCGCGATAACTCAGACAGTAGGTATCTTTTAGAAACCAGTGACCTCTGGAACTCCCCCGCCCAACTGGTTTTGTAGGTTAGAGAGACACAGCCACTTCCTTCAGTGTTAGTGTTCCAGTATGTTAAACATGTCAAGTCTGGGTCTTTGCTTGGCCTTCATCTCCCACCCTTCATCTCAGTCCCCGAACCGTCCTCTTCCCCGACCAGTGGACTTGCCCAGTGCCTGTTCTGCCTGCAGTCCTCTGGGTCTGGCCTGCCTGCAGTCCTCTTGGTCTGTTCTGCCTGCAGTCCTCTTGGTCTGTCCTGCCTGCAGTCCTCTTGGTCTGGCCTGCCTGCAGTCCTCTTGGTCTGTTCTGCCTGCAGTCCTCTTGGTCTGGCCTGCCTGCAGTCCTCTTGGTCTGGCCTGCCTGCAGTCCTCTTGGTCTGTTCTGCCTGCAGTCCTCTTGGTCTGGCCTGCCTGCAGTCTTCTGGGTCTGGCCTGCCTGCAGTCTTCTGGGTCTGGCCTGCCTGCAGTCCTCTGGGTCTGGCCTGCCTGCAGTCCTCTTGGTCTGGCCTGCCTGCAGTCCTCTTGGTCTGGCCTGCCTGCAGTCCTCTGGGTCTGGCCTGCCTGCAGTCCTCTGGGTCTGGCCTGCCTGCAGTCTTCTGGGTCTGGCCTCTGTTGGCTATGCTCCAAAGCAGTGGCACCATGTTTGAGGTGCCATGCAACACACACACACACACAGCCTCACCAGTGCCTGTTTTGGCAAGAGTGAAACCCCTCTTGTCCTACCCCACGTCTGTACCCCCCAATTTCTTTCTCTCTCTCTTTCCTGTCCATCTTCCTTCCCCCTAACCCCTCCCCCCTCCTGCCAAAGGGAAGCCATAGCCACTATCACACGGAAAGAGCCAGAACGGGCAGAGTACTCTCCTGAACGGGGCAGGCTGTCTCGCTCTGTCCTGAAGGGCGCCCCCCAGTCGTTCTAACGTGTTTGTACCTCCGCCCGCTTCAGGCACTAGAGTGTCTGCTGCAGCTGTACGAGGCTCGTGGCAGCTATGAGGAGTATTGCATCCCGATGTGTATGCTGCCTGCCACCATTAGTAACAATGTGCCGGGCACTGACCTTAGTATTGGTGCCGATACGGCACTCAATGCCATCGTAGAGGTAAGAGAGAACTTTCCAGTCCCCCCCCCTGCCCCCCCCCCCCCCCCCTTCCCCTCAACCCTCACTGTGAAACTTAACAATACTACCCAGAAATAGCAACAATAGAAGTCTGTTCTTAGCACCAGTCCAATGTCAAGTTATTTGAAGAATAATGTTTACCACAGATGGAAAAACACAACCTTCGATACACTGCCTGGGTTGTCATGTTTACCAGTGTGTGTGTGTGCTCTCTATCCTCCTACAGGATTCACGTCTTTCTGGGGAATACATCTTCTTAGAATATGAACGGGACCAGTTTATTGAATGTATCAAACTGTCAAAATGAGTTGCATTTTAAATGACAGGAAGTGATTGAGGAAGTTAAGGTTTTCACAGGATTTAGATGTCACATGTTAAGACAAGAGTACTGAAATGTTTTGTAGGCTATATTCCCCTTCAGGTTATAAGTTACAGTAGGTAGTTTAATAATATGAATATTTTATATAAATGTTCCACACTTATGAATAAATCTGCTGCAGGACTCCAGGTTGTGCAATGGCTTTCCTTTCCACCTCAGCTGAATCTTGATCCACTAACTTTGCGTGTGTGTGTGTCAGACGTGTGACCGTATCAAGCAGTCTGCTAGTGGCACCAAGCGCCGTGTGTTCATCATCGAGACCATGGGTGGTTACTGTGGTTACCTGGCCAGCGTGGGGGGGCTGGCAGCGGGGGCGGACGCTGCCTACATCTATGAAGAGCCCTTCGACATCAAAGACCTGCAGGTGAGATCGACCAACAATATTGACATTTGAACACCACCGATTTATTTATTTTTTACCTCTAAATTGAAAGATTTATTTATTTCCATAAATTAAAAAAATCGGATCAAAAAAAAAAAAAATCTTCAGAAATTCAAGATTTGTTCTATTAGAATCTATGAAGCTTGAATGTTAGTTTTTTTTTCTTCATTGAAATAAATGTGGCAAATTCAAAACCAATAATTTTGTTGGTTTTTAAATTTAAATATTAAGTATTCAATGCCTTTTTAAAATTCTAAACATTGACACTGATTTGCTTCCATAGCAGATGACTAAAGTACAGTACAGTGTCGTGCTGGCTTAGTGCTGCCCTCTGGTGGTGAAGAGATGTATTGTTCATAATTCTTTCTCTTTCCAGTCCAATGTTGAACACTTGACAGAGAAGATGAAGACCAGCATTCAGAGAGGACTCATCCTCAGGTAACGGATGGCTAACTACCACCCTGTTTAGTATTATTCATGATCAAAACTCGATGGTCAAAAAGAAGATTGAAGCAGCCTGTGATTCTGTCTAAAAAATAAATTGAAAAACCAGTTCATGTCGGCTTGAGATCTTTGAACCTGATCAAATAACTAGTCAGATTTCCAGTTTTTCGAAGGATTTCTTATGACGGACGCAGATCCTGATCTTTCGTTACATTCAGTGGAGATCAGAAGTTTGTACCGTCCTTAGATCAGACGTTTGGTCAGTTTGACTCACTATCCCCGAGACCAAATTTCTTGTAAGCTGTCAGAACTATCAACTCTACTTTCCAGTTCCCAGCCCACTGAGAGAACACCAATGAATACAAAATAATGATCTCATGCTTCTTTTCTGTTACACATTTTACATCCCTGCCAGTTTACCTTTCCAAACCTTGACCTCAACACTTCTTGCCCGTGCTGTGTTCCAGGAACGAGAACAGCAACGAGAACTACACCACAGACTTCATCTACCAGCTGTACTCTGAGGAGGGCAGAGGAGTCTTTGACTGCAGGAAGAATGTCCTGGGGCACATGCAGCAGGTAGGCAACCTCTAGTGGGTATACTGTTCCACCTTAGGGAGAGATGTTTACCTGAAAGGGAGTTCTGTCACCACCACATCCCAGAGGGACACGGTGGTGGTAAGTGTCGTCTTAAATTACATTTTTATTCTTTGGCTTTCAAGTCAGTTTAGGGTCACTCGTGCTTACTGTAATTGTGATGTTTGTCTGTTGTTCTTATTTATTGTTGTTTTGCACTATTTGATGATTTTCTACAGCACTTTGGTCGGCATTGGCTGTTTTTAAATGTGCTCTATAAATAAAAATGACTTGACTTGACATGTTTAGCACATAGTTGATGGAGGAGCACCTGGTTTCCAACGTTAGCTGTTTGTTGGGAGTGGATGAAGTGTTCAGGTCGTTCACACCCAGACCCCCCCCCCCCCTGTCTCGCTAGGGAGGGGCCCCTTCCCCGTTCGACCGCAACTTCGGGACCAAGATCTCGGCCAAAGCCATGCAGTGGCTCTCCAAGAAGCTGAAGGAGACCTTCAGACAAGGTAGAGTGAGCCGTACTGTGTCTAGACGGGCAGCTTCCCCTCCCTGCTGAGATGTGCTAGTGTAGCAGAGAGCTTTCCCGGATCCGTCATGGAGTCAATCATTACAGTAGCTGCCCTCAAGGGGGCGCTGAACCTAACTTAATTCAATACACAGCATCCTGAACACATGCTGTATGCTGATCATGTATACTAATATATCCTAATTGTAATCCTATGTAGACATTTCATAATATGAAAATATGGACCTTTATCGTGGTACTTAATAATATATATATATATAAAATCACAGTAAGATTACGGTGTGGAATTGAGTCCTAAAACACCTAATTTCTGCACAACAGTTTCTACATAGTGCATACAGACTACAGGTATACAATTTAAATTCCTTTTTTGTTTTGTGTCTATTTGCTGTGCACATGGATGACATAAGACGAAGGTAAATATATCTGTTAACTGATACTGGCTCCATGACCTCCATCTATACCTGTAGCTAGCCCCATGTACCTTTTCATCAAGCTTGCTGTAGGAGCTTCATAGTACAGTAATAGCAGTGCTGCCCTTGTCTTTGAGCTGTCTCAACGCTTTCAATGTTAGCTAGAAACATTCTTACTGTCACGTCTTTGTGTCTGTCAGTCAGTCAGAGAGTCAGTCAGCCAGTCAGAGAGTGAGTCAGCCAGCCAGTGAGTCAGCCAGCCAGTCAGAGAGTGAGTCAGCCAGCCAGCCAGCCAGTGAGTCAGCCAGCCAGTCAGAGAGTGAGTCAGCCAGTCAGTCAGTCAGAGAGTCAGCCAGCCAGTGCGTGAGTGAGTCTGTCAGGTGGTACCTAACTGTTGCTCCGGTGCCTCCAGGGAGAGTGTTTGCTAACACTGAGGACAGCTGCTGTCTGCTGGGCATGCGGCGTCGAGCACTGGTGTTCCAGCCGGTGGTGCAGCTCAGAGACGAAACCGACTTTGTGTATGTACACACACACATACCTCAGACACTACACGCACACACACCTCAGACACTACACGCACACACAGACTCCTCAGACACTACATGTGCACACACACACACACACACCTCAGACACTGCACACACACACACACACACACCTCAGACACTGCACACACACACACACACACACCTCAGACACTACACGCACACACACATACCTCAGACACTACACGCACACACACACACCTCAGACACTACACGCACACGCACACACAGACTCCTCAGACACGCGCACACACACACACTCCTCAGACACTACACACACACACAGACTCCTCACACTACACACACACACACACACACCTCAGACACTACACGCCCCCAGGCCTTCTTTGAGCATTTCTCAACTTTTTCATCTGTAGTTCTGCGCATAAAAACCCTTACCTGTGGTATTTTTGCACTCATACATAGGGATTGCATTGAAAAGTTACGCAGGTTAAGGTCTACATTTTTGTATACTTCTCTAAACATGTCCCCTTTCTAACCAACACATCCCTCACCTCCCTCTCCCTCACCTCCCTCCCTCACATCCCTCCCCCTCACATCCCTCACCTCCCCCTCACCTCCCTCCCCCTCACCTCCCTCCCCCTCACATCCCTCCCCCTCACATCCCTCCCCCTCACATCCCTCACCTCCCTCCCCCTCACCTCCTTCCCCCTCACCTCACATCCCTCACCTCCCTCCCCCTCACCTCCCTCACCTCCCTCCCCCTCACCTCCAGCCACAGGATCCCTAAGGAGCAGTGGTGGCTGAAGCTGCGCCCACTGATGAAGATCCTGGCCAAGTACAAGACTAGCTACGACGTGTCCGACTCCGGTCAGCTCGAGCACGTGGTCAGGATCCGGCCCAAGGATTCGGACGTCTCTGCGTGAGACCCCCCCACCAGGGCAGCCTGTCCGTCTCTGCGTGAGACCCTCCTCTTCCATCCCCCCCCCCCCCCCCTCCTCCCGTGAGGGCAGCCTCTCTGTGTATAATAAGAGCACCAATCACAGCATCTCAGCTTCTGTATGGTAACCCACGCTAGCGCCCCTCGTCTGTCGTCCTGTAAGACGTGGTCCCTCTCCTGGAAGGGCAGTGTAGTGGAGACGGTCATCTCCTGCTGGAGCTCTTACAACCAGCCTCCAGTTACTGTTTTCAAATGCTGCGAGTGATTCATGTGAATGCACACACATTGTCTCTCTCTCTCTTTCCTCCTTTTTTTTCTCTCTCTCTCACACACACTCACACTCACCTTTTCCTTGTCTTTATGGTTGTCATCTTGGCTTTGTTTCTCAAACCTGGTGTTAAAATGTTGTTTCTGAACCTTCAAGGCTGCTCCCAGTACAGCCCAGAGACTAGATGCTATCCTACTGGAGCTGCACCAGTGTTAGGTTGAACATGTTGCATATGTGGGAGCCGAATATTTAGACATTTTGACATTTCGCCTGCTCAAACCTTGGACATATGATTGAGAAATGTAGGTACCAATAAAAGTATTAGTCATGTAATGCACCATTAATTTAAATTAAAATGTCTAAGCCTAACATTTCCCACCAAATAAACGTAATATATGAATTCAACACCAGTCGGTGTCATTGTGTCAGTCATGTTGATTTAGTTAAGCAGTGTGTGTGTGTGTGTGCTGGTCTAATTTAACGTGTGGGGCAAACAACCAATACCCTTTTCACCGATGCTATCAACAAGGAATTTCTCGGATAAAGCATATTTTATTTTTTGTTTTTATTTTAATGTAGTCGATTTGACTTCAAGGCTAACTTGAAGGGGGAAACCCATATTCCCTGCCCATGTGGGGCAGGGATTATTTTATGAAACCCCTGTCAATCAAACTTGAGCTGGAGGAAAGCGTGGAAATTCAGCCAAGAATGTATTTTTTTATTTCATAATGTTGGTTCTTGTAGCTTTAATTGTCCCTCACATAGCAGCATAAAGGTTTCAGTGTAGCGCACTTCTCTTTGCTACCAGAGGAGGGCAACAAAGTTCCACCCATGTTTGAGTCAGGGCACCTGCAGTCAAGTTAAGGCCACCTGCAGTTTCAGAGACTGTTGCGTCAAGTACAATTTCAGTGCATGGCAAGTTTTTATGAAAGTGAAATCTAATGATGAATTAATGTTCTAATTTGACAAATAATTACAAATTCCCATGTGTGTTAAATGTGGATACATTTGCCTGGTATTTCTAACATAAACTGATTTTCCTTTTCAGCTATTATGCATCCATGGATGCTTAATACAACACCGGTCTCAAGTGACAGGAACAAAATCCTTGTTATTCCCCACAGACCCAGCATGTCATTCTGATTTGCTATAACTAGACTAATATGGTTAATTCAACAAGGTGCGCACACCGTCTTACAAAAAATACAAAAGAAATCCTATTTTTGCCCATCGTTATGTTTGTTCCTGACCTCAGAAAGAGCTGTGGGTTCTCAGAGGAGAATCTTCTAAATCGCTTCTCTCTCCCAGAGCACAAAATTAGCAAATCCAATAATTTGGGTTGATTTAAGAATGCAGAGAGGGGTTTGCAGGGTCATATGCACATAGGTAATCAATAGTAATTACCATTTCATTTCTTTCTCTTTTTTGAAATCACATGGATCTCATCGGACTGATTAAGGGTTGCAAATGAAGGGCTAGTCTCAGGCTCCCTTCAGAGGCCAAACCTGTGCTTGGCAACTTTGTCTTCATTTAATACTGCATTGTCTTTAGACAAGCGTGCAATTATAAGCCTGCACTGAATCACTGAAATGGGCCGCTAAATTGACCTTTTAGGTTAAAAGCGCATCCATCCCTCCCCCTTTCTCTCTTTGAACCCGTTCACTTGAGTTTTAAGAGAGAAAATGAATCGCATTGGTTGATATTCCAGTGCTGTACACAGTGAATACCTTTAGTGTTCAAATAAATTACCATAAAGGTATTGTGATAACAATAGTAACGAGAGCCAATAAATCCTTGCTTGTGTTATTGAAAAACCAATATTTTGCTTTCAAATAAATCTTGTACATGTGACACTTGGAGAATGAATATTTATGAACGAATAAATCCATGCAAAAATAAACTAACAGAATGCAATAGAGAGGCCTAGGGGGAAAAAAGCACAATGGAAATGCACTGTGTCCTCTGGGTGTATAGATATGAGAGGTCTACTACAGCATATCTCCACTTTAGAATTCTATACTTCTCCTCTACTCTGGCTAACTAGGATTGAAATACTGCGCTCCAGTGAAGCTGGTTATTTCAGAACTACATGCAGTCATATTGGTCTAAGCCATCACTGAAGGGAGTTTGAGCATTTTGCTCAGCGTGGAATTGCGTAAGAAGTATTGTATCTTAGAAAAACACCAATGAGTTGAACTGCAATTTAGAATTCTCACAAGTCACTGGACGAGGAAAGACTTTAATCAGAACTGCTTTGCCAATTAGGACTTTCATGGAGGCATGTAAAGCAAAGCTGTTTTCCATTAGAGTCTAACTGTCTCACCTCCTAGGCTTCCACTCATCCCTAACTCAGATATACTTACAGTAGGGCTGATCTTTTTGTTTGCGATTACCCTCTCTCTCTGTCTCTCTCTCTCTGTCTCTCTCTCTCTGTCTCTCTCTCTCTCTCTCTCTCGCATGGTTCAGTGACACCAGACAGAGTTAAGAAATCGTATTTGAGCTCTAATGACATTCGCCCTGCATCATTTCGAATGCTAATCTTTGGAAGAAAGCGACTTTCTGTGTGTGTCTTTATTTACTCGTTTGTGTGTGATGAATGGGGGAGAGTGGCGTAAATGACACTGGTGCCGTTATGCTCTAAATTTAACCAAAGGGTAGGATCTAGGATCTCCACTTGGCAGTGAGCGTGGAGACCCACCTCTACTGTGATGTATTGGTGTTAATATCTTCCCGACATTTCTCAGGACATATTTTCATCGCCCGATTCATCTATACTGTTGGGCCCCAGTGATGAATGACTCTGAACATTTATTCTCCTCTCCTTCTTCTTCTTCTTCTTGCCTTTTGGCGGAGGAATAAAAAAATAAATTGTGGGTGTGTGCAACTGTGAACGAGTTACTGAGCTAGTGTGTGTGTGTGTGTGTGTGTGTGTGTGTGTGTGTGTGTGTGTGTGTGTGTGTGTGTGTGTGTGTGTGTGTGTGTGTGTGTGTGTGTGTGTGTGTGTGTGTGTGAGGAAGTGGTGGAGGAGGGAAAGTGTGTGTGTGTGTGTGTGTTTGTCTGCGCATACGCTACCATGCGAACACCAAAAAGAATGCAAAGAATAGACGGAACCGTTAATGGAATCGACATTAATTTGACAGAGTGCTCGCTAACATGTGAAGTCACTCGTGGTTCATAAGAATATTATAAACTGGGCATTAGCATGCATGGCTTGTCAGATGTAGCAGATGTCAGGCATTTTTGGGGAGGAGGGCCCTGTCCGTAGGCCGTGAGTTTATCCAGCATCTATGCACGACAAGAAGAACCTCATTCCACTGACCTTGCATCATTCTTTCAATAGCCAAGAGTCGTAGTGAGTGAGTAGTGGTGGCGCTGGTTTTGCAGTGCGAGACATGAACACAGAAACCTAACTGGTATGGATCAACAACCGCCCAGGAGAATGTGGGGCGGCTTGATGCACTGATAACACGTCCTCTGTAAGAGGCGTACGAGCGACTTACATTTACATTTACATTTAGTCATTTAGCAGACGCTCTTATCCAGAGCGACTTACAGTAAGTACAGGGACATTCTCCCCGAGGCAAGTAGGGTGAAGTGCCTTGCCCAAGGACACAACGTCATTAGGCACAGCCGGGAATCGAACCGGCGACCTTCTGATTACTAGCCCGATTCTCTAACCGCTCAGCCACCTGACTCCCTGACTTACAACTCACTAGAGCCGCGGACGTGACGCCAAGCATGTTGAAGCATGTCTTGGGGAGGATTCGGCCAAAGGCCGTTAAATGTTCCCCATTAACACTAATCAAAAAGCACTTTGCCAGATAAGACCCCTCATGGTGGCCCCCACCACCTGCCCCCATCCCTCTTCTGTAAATATTGACCAGGCTTAACAAGGTGCCACGAGTGCTAACCATGAGGGTGATGGAAGGGATGTACAGGGCCTCCTAATCGTTCAGAGTAAAAGAGCAGGGCAGGAGGTGAGAAGACGCTCTGAACCTGGAAGAGGTTTGAGCTACCTTACCCTCCGCTCCCACCCTTCCCACCCCCTCCCTTCTCTTATCTCTCTTAATCATTGGGATTTAGGCGTTGCTGAGCAAAACTCATGAAAGATGCAGTTATGCAGATCTGCTGTGTGTGAGGGAGTGCCACCCGGGGGTGTGATGTGGGCTTCCCCGCAGCTCTCCGTGTGTGTCGTTGTGTCTGACCTACACCCTGGACTCTGGCGTGTCGTCAGGAAGGGCTTCTCGGGGACAGAGTGTCGAACACATCCAGAACTTACCATGTGCCGTGCCTTTGTCTCGTTTCACAGGACCGAAAGACAGCATTAGACTGGGTCACGGTCCTTCTATGAACGAAGGGCAAAGCCGTACATCCTCTGCACATGCATGCTGTTCTTTTCTCAACGATGGATTGGATGCTTAAAGGAGGATCATGTTGCCTGAAAGAGAAGAACGTCTACAGGCTTGTAATCCTGATTTACATCCTCTCACACAGACATCATTCAAACTTGGTTCCAGCATCGGTATCTTGATATTCCTGGTGTGAGCTACTGAATAGTAGTGGGGTAAGTAGCTCTTATTGTGTGGCTCAAACTCTTGCAACTTGTTCAGTTCTCAACTTGATCACACACACACACAAACACAGAGAGAGAGACACCCTTACCCTTTTTATTGAGATCAATTCCACCATCGTGCATTCGGTTACCCCATCACGGTAAATTAAATAATGAATTCAAGGCTTCATACAAAGGCAGATGAAGGCATATTTGAACAATCAAAGAGGAGAGCATTCCCAAAATTAATTTTCATCTCCAGGGTTCATGCATATTTAATACAGAGCGCCTCGAATATCACAGGGTAATGCAATCCCAGCATGCACCGAGTCTGGAGAAAATAAACGTCTGCGATCGTTGTCACGAGCAATAACTCTCCGCTGAGGGCTGGGAAACAAAATAGCCAGTAAGCTTTGATGATGGAGCGGGGAGAGTGGGAAGCGGGCTGGGCGAGCGGTGAGGTTAAACATGGAGGAATGATGGTCCCCAGGCCGCTGGGCCGCTGGACCCGCCGGGCCCGCTGAGCCCGCTGGACCGCTGGGCCCGCTGGAGTCATTGTCTGCGCTTTGCAGGGACAGGCAGGGTGTGATGAGTGACTGACACCAGTTGACAAGCCTGGTGGACGACATCCCGGGGGACCTCCCCCTGCCTGCCTCCCCCTGCCTCCCCCTGCCTCCCCCTCCCTCCCCCTGCCTCCCCCTGCCTCCCCCTGCCTCCCCCTGCCTCCCCCTCCCTCCCCCTGCCTCCCCCTGCCTCCCCCTGCCTCCCCCTGCCCCCCCTGCCTCCCCCTGCCTCCCCCTGCCTCCCCCTGCCTCTCCCTGCCTCCCCCTGCCCCCCCCTGCCTCCCCCTCCCTCCCCCTGCCTCCCCCTGCCTCTCCCTGCCTCCCCCTGCCTCCCCCTGCCTCTCCCTGCCTCCCCCTGCCTCCCCCTGCCTCCCCCTGCCCCCCCTGCCTCCCCCTCCCTCCCCCTCCCTCCCCCTGCCTCCCCCTGCCTCCCCAAGCCATGTAAACACTTCTCAGAATTAGCACACACACAGACACACACAGACACACACACAGACACCTACAACAGACAGACTCACAAAGTACAGGAGCATTTGATTCGATGCCTGGCATTCACATTATTTCAGGTGTGACAATGAAATCTACTTACATTAACATTCAAATGGAAATGTGTTTGTCTTATACCTCTGTGCATTTGTGTAAAAGGATTTGTGTCTATACCAGCCTTAACACTAAAGTGTGTGTTTACCTATTACAGTCTCTGTGCTTGGTGTGTATTCATCCTATGTGTGAAAAATGAGGCATGAAACCATGTTGTCATGATGAACAGAATTTTAATTACAGCATCGTTGCCACCCTCCCTGAGAGCAAAGTCCCAGTTGGTCTGAAATAACAGCAAGAGAAAAAAAGTCTGTCTGAAGGAAAGACAGCACCATTAACACACCACTATCAGGAGCACTGTAAAGCCATATCAGAGCACAATTAACACAGACATAGCTATTTCTGCCACACTCCAATGAGGAAAAGGAAAAATGCCAATCAGTTCCTTCCTTGGGGATCCCCTCTGGAATATTAAAGCAGTCGAATGAAAGAAGAAACATATTTGCTTTTTAAGAGCCTTTTCATTTGCATTTGAAATGTGTGTTGTTTCGTTTTTTTTCTTTTAATTGAGACGAGGATTACAGGAGGAGGAATAGATGTACCCAAACAGTGTATGTCAGTTAAAGGAAACGCTCTGTGGGTCTGCAGGATGAGCTGAGGACCCCCCCCACACACACACACACACACACACACACACACACACCCATGCCCCCACATCATCCTGATACCCAGTGGGCTTTGATTGGCTCAGGATCTGAAACCTAGGCTAAGGGGTCTGATGTTGATTAGCTGTTTCTGCCCTCCCTGCCACACCCCCCTCCCCCATCCTTCCCTGCAGAGATCGCTGACAGCTAAGAGCTGAAGGAACAGCTAAGGGACCCCCCTCCCAAAAGCTTTGACAATATCGCTTGTTTTATTTCCCTCCAGCCACATTGAGTCGTAAAGATGTGTAAAAATAACATGGGGGCGTGGTGGGGGGGGGGTTGTGGTGTTTGAGCCGACGGGTTAGATTTTTTCCCCATTAGTCCCAGGTGGGCTGTTTGTCGGGGCATTATTGCCCTGACACGTTAACAAGTGTGGAGATATTTACGGACGGTGACCCTGACCCCAGTTTGGGAGCGTCAGAAAACTAGTATTTATTCTCCCAATCATTGAGGCTGAGGGTGGGGGTGGGGTTGAGGGTAGGGGTGGGGGTGGGCTTGCAGTATCTAATGGTGTGTCTGGCATGCCAATGGATGTACCGGTTGCATGTTTGCCCATGGTGCAGTGGTGTAGGGGTGTATGGGGGGGGGGGGGGGTCGTCAGGGCCGTTGACCATACTGTGCTCAAAGCTGATATGAGCTGACATTCTTTAGATGGGAGCTGGCGGTTAATCTTTAAGGTCTACCGTAAAAACACAGACCATAAATCCCTATTATGACAAGAGTAAATCATTCCTTTCATATTGGATCGCACCTGCTACTTATTAACCCCCGAATCCCCAGCACGATCGATTTAGAGTATAGGCCGTAACCCTGTGTTCCACCAAGCAGTAAAACGAAGAGGTGTTGTAACCAATCAGCCTCCCTGTACGATTCATTAAGGTGTAATTTGGTGAACTGTGTTCCTCGTAAATCACACGAGGGTGTTGCTTTAGCCGTGCACTATAGCTGTCGTTCATTGTTAGGCTGCTCTGCTGTGTGATGGGAAGGTGCACACGCACTACACAGATGATGTGGTTTAGACGTGGATGTCCCAGATACTGGACCACCAGGAGCAGACACGAGCAGTGCTCTCTGACCATCTTGTTTTTCTACTTTTCTCTTGGGATTAAGGCTTCTGACTGCGTGTGTGTGTATGAGTTTGTGTATGTGTGTGTTTGTGCGTGTTTTTGTGTGTGTGTGTGTGTACGTGCTTTTTTTTGGTGTGTGTGTATGTATTTTGTGTGTGTGTGTGCCTTCAGGCAGGTAGCAGTTTGATCTCCTTCAGAACTCATTCATGTGTAAAGGAGAGGTGTCTTGGAAAGGCACTGGTAAAAGCTTTAGTTGCTATTGATGTCACCCTGGTTTTCACATCCACTCACATAGGCAAGGCATGCGCTCTGAAAACACTGGGCACTCACACACACACACACTCACACACCCACACACACACACACACACACACACACACACTCACACACACACACACACACTCACTGTCTTGGATTGTTCCAAACTGAAAAGAACGTAGAACGAATTACGGGGCAATGTGAGAATTAGCAGAACCACAGCCTGCTGTTCACCCCAGACTGTGTTCATCTGGCGTACTACAGGAAGAGGGGAAAAAAGGTTAACGGTGAGAATTCGAGGAACACAATTAAAAGATCTCCTAACATTTCCCGATACTTCAAATCTTTCATCTAATCTAACGCCAGCTCTTTTTATCCCTGCGTTTCCATGGAAACAAGTCAAGATAGGGTAGGGGAGATGAGGGCGAATGAGCGGGATGAGAGGAAGGGGGGCGGCAGTGTGTGTGTGTGTGTGTGTGGGGGGGGGGGGGGGTCTGTATTTGGGAAGTGGGGGATGGAGGTGAGGGATGTGGGGGTGAGGATTAACTGTCAGAAGGAAGAAAAGGTGTCAGTGAGTTGTTTCCTCTCTCTCTCTTTCTCTCTCTCTGTCTTCCTCTCTCTTCCTCTCTCTCTTTCTCTCTCTCTGTCTTCCTCTCTCTTCCTCTCTCTCTTTCTCTCTCTCTGTCTTCCTCTCTCTTCCTCTCTCTCTTCTCTCCCTTCCTCTCTCTTTCTCTCTCTCTGTCTTCCTCTCTCTTCATCTCTCTCTTCTCTCCCTTCCTCTCTCTTCCTCTCTCTCTTCTCTCCCTTCCTCTCTCTTCCTCTCTCTCTTCCTCTCTCTCTTTCTCTCTCTCTGTCTTCCTATCTCTTCCTCTCTCTCTTCTCTCCCTTCCTCTCTCTCTTCCTCTCTATCTTTCTCTCTCTCTTCCTCTCTCTCTGTCTTCCTCTCTCTTCCTCTCTCTCTTCTCTCCCTTCCTCTCTCTCTTCCTCTCTCTCTTCCTCTCTCTCTCTTCCTCTCTCTCTTCCTCTCTCTCTCTTCCTCTCTCTCTTCCTCTCTCTCCTCACAGTCCTCTGTCCTTGAACACTGCCTCCTTTGCAAACGTATTTATCATTCCACATGCTGTTAACTAGCTTCCAGTGAACTATTCCCCGAGTGAAGCTTCCGTACTTCACAGTGATGAGTTCCTGCTTAGCCAAGTTGAGGTCTGACACCAAATGTGTTGTTCCTCGTACTCGCCTCTCGTCGCACCCTCAACCGTATAACTCTCACAATCAGACACCAAACATGGAGAAAAGTTTATACAAAGACCACCGTATAGTAATAAAAATGTCTGCATTGAACTGTTTCATTTTGTCAAATGGGATGCGTCATTTTGGGGAGATTTGTCACTAAATACTGTGGCTCCCTAATTAATTGGCACGGCAGCTTAGCGGTACATATTTGATGTTGAGCCGAGGACGTCTTTCATGTCAGAGACGTGGCTTATTAACGCGTTGGCCCCTGACACTTCACTCAGACCTCCTGCATCCAAAAGGGTCTTCAGCTAAAAAAAAAAGAAATAAAGAAATTCTGGATGACTTTTCAGGGGGCTTGACAGACACCAGAGAGCCTTGCTAATTGGTTTGCTTTGAGATTCAGCCAAGTGGACTTTGCCACAGAACTAAACGTGGCATCCCTGACTGGTGTGCATGAAATTACCCCACCAGCAGCAGTAGCTAGAGTGAATTAGCCCAACTGCCTGCATCCACTCACAATCAAGTATATTCACTGCAGTGCTCTTCGGCCAAATAACTCTCACACACACAACTCATTAGGCATCACGGTTGAAGGATAAACACCCCAAGAGCTTCATTGCCGTGTACTCAGCATTCATACCCAATCACATTTGAGTCAGGCACAACAAACCCGGGACAGTTTTCACTCCCAGTCGTGGTTTTTCCACACAGAATCCTCTGGGGTCGTGAGTACATTGGTGGGAAACGGCGCTCTGTGGGTTGACAGTAAGCATGTTTAATGCCTAACTGCTTGTAAGCAACGCTTGATTACTGGGATGCTTGTTGTAATGTGCTGAGGGTCTGCATCTCCAGCGCGTCGCCCCCACAGCATGGGCTCTGCCTGGGGATGTTGATGGGATGTCTAGCCCATCAGCATGGACCCCTGGACTTGCAGTCTGCTGACTGAGCAGAGTAGGTTTGCTGGGCCGGACATGGACACACACACACATATATACACAAATACACACACACACACATACAGGCACAGTTATAATTACGCACGTGCGCACATACACACAAATAAACACACGCAGGCACATTTGGTATAAAGACTGGCAACCCAACAGTACACACATGCACACACACACACAGTCAAGACTGTCTGATGTCTGCATTTTTCCTGCGCTTTTGAACATGCAGTCTAAACATCTGAGCTGGGAAGCAATATTTGTGTGTGTGTGTGTGTGTGTAGTGTGTGTGTGTGGGGGGGATGTATTCAGATCCAGTTCAGCACAGTGTTGGTAAACAAGTCAATAAAAATCCTCAATCCTCACTTGGACAGTCAAAATAATACTTTCAGACAGTAGAAAGATACTTGACTCTCAGCATCACATAGCTTACTGTATGCATAACACCTTTGTTGTAACTTTACAGATTAAGTTGTGCTCCAGATTCATAGTGTATACATTCATCATAAATTAATTTTCCAAAGACATATTCGATATTTCACTCTAAAGGGACAGTAAATATATAACAGTATAACACAATGTTTGTATTGTGATTAACATATTTCCATGTCACACACACAAAAACATATTTTAACATGCAAAATCCTGGTAGTGATGGGGCCCTAATTTTTGTCAGGGCCCTATTTTAAAAGTAATCTGTTCTAACTTTATCAATTCATAATTTGACAATCTAATAACAATGTTTCTGAAATAAACCCTTAAATCCTGCCTATTCAGATTGTGTTGGAATGTGAAGAGTGAAATGAAAAATCCCCTCTTGTCACGCTTTCAGAATTTTGCTGCCTCCGTTGTTGGGAGGAAAAAGCTATGCAGCTCTGTGATTGGTGGTCCAGCTATCAATTTACAGAGGGCGGATTCCATTGAAAGTAAAATTGAACAATCATATCTTCCCTCTAAATGGGTGGGCTTTGTTATCGCTAACTTTATGACAAGTTCCGCCCGCTGTAGTGAACGCGATCACAAGCTAATAAACTAGCTAACAACGTTAGAGCTAGCTTGTTCGTTCACTTCACAATGAGACGCAAGTAGCTTTCCCGCTAGTGAGGACGACATTGTTTCACATTTGTTACAGTATATGCGCCGTTTTCAACGTTAACTTTTAATGAGAAGTTGGAGTTAAACAATTCATCCAAAAGGACAGGACAATGGATTTCGTTTTCAAGTAAAGATCATCAAAGGTAGGCTACATTATTTAAAAACCTTTCGGCCGCTGTGCCAACTGATTTCATTCTGGCCACCGCTCCCACTGTTTTGTTGCCCTAGCCTAGCCTATATGTTATAGTGTTGTGCAGAATGACCGGTCAATCTGTAGGCTAAATGTACCAACGCAACGTCATTATGCAGAATTATCGTAAATAATGCCGCAAGGACTGGCTCAAAGTGCGTAATGACCAACATAATTTCATGTGGTAGGCCTAATGCTGTGTGCGCGCTGTATCGTGTTTCTTTTCGAGTAATTGGGGTCAGAGGGCCAAGGTTTAAGAGTTCGCGACTCTTTCTTCTACAGTGCGAGCTATCTCATCAGTCCTTAAAGCCCTTTCAACTGACAACACAGATCTAGAACTCATTGGGGGAAAAAATACATGACATAACTGTATTTCATTATGTTCCCAGATATTAATTTTCAGTTTAGAAACAAAAAGTAATCAGAGGTTGATGTTCCTTCTACAGGAACACTGTGCACATCAGAGTAATTGACTAGTCTCTATATTATTTTCATTGATTTTCATT
Organism: Osmerus mordax; assembly: GCF_038355195.1. Classification (NCBI taxonomy): domain Eukaryota; kingdom Metazoa; phylum Chordata; class Actinopteri; order Osmeriformes; family Osmeridae; genus Osmerus; species Osmerus mordax. The sequence goes on from NC_090064.1 coordinate 15,430,687, forward strand.
AAAGATCCTGTAAAGTGGAATTGAAAACGAGTTTTAAGTTCATCACACCACAGAAGAATGTGTTGTTAACTACCCGTCCAAATTAGAATGAAAAAAAACACTGACATGTATGTTAAATTAGGCTTTGAAATCGTGAGAAAATCAGCAGTCTTCTCTGCTTGAGACTGGGGGGGGGCGTGTCGCCTGAAGGAGCTGAACCTCCGCCCCCTTGCTGGAAGGCCCGCCTGTCTGAAGTACCTATGACCAGATAATTTATTTGTTCAATGATTGAAACATACAGATGCATATAAATAAAGCTTGTTCCCCTGAGCTGTAACACAGGAGTAAAAATGGACACCAGAAACAGCAGACAGTGAGCTCTCCAACTAGGCTACTTCTAGCACATAGCTACCATTTCACCAAAATACCATCATTCTACACCGAGTAATATCAAGTTAGCGGTTTGCAATAACTCATAGCAGAGATACCTCTGGAAAAGTTATCTAGTATAATTATAACAAGCACACAGAACTGAGTGATGAACTGCTGGTGGCGGTGGATGGTCCAGGTGCGACCGGAGGAGGAAATGCCGGGAGGGCGATGCTCGGTACGGCTCCGCGCTGCAAGAGAAGCTGTGCGTCCGTGAATCCCAACCGTCTCTGGTCCATGTTAAAACTATCCGCTGTGAAATGGTCACTGCAGAGGAGGCTGTTGGAGTTTATCCGAAGCTTTCCATCAGCGTGGCTCAATCCACCTATTTTTCCTTTCCTCATCACTATGGAAATTAAATAGCTTTGCAGCGCAGCTAAAGTTCTTGCATCCAGGTAAGATGCAGTTGCGGGTGGAGGGAGACATCCTGAAGCTAGCTAGCTGATGAAGGCTACAATAACAATACAGCACGAGTTGTAACTGAAGTGGAGTTGGAGGACCTCTTATGCAAATGAGCTCCAGGATTTAATACCGTTTCACCGGGTGAGAAGGGGGGCCATGCAGTGATCTGACGTAGATCGGTCAAAGTGACGTAGATCGGTCATTTTTTGGCTCCGCCTTACAAAACCTGAGCTGAAAACGGAAGAGAAACTGTTCTACGGTCTAACTCCACATTTCAGTGCAACAACGTTTTCGCGCTTTGCACATGCTTTCAGGAACTCATTTCACATGTATATAATGTTCTGAGAATCAAATCCTGGAATTTACTTTACAGGATCTTTAAGTGAATTGTGACTGAACTCGAGGGACAACATCACTGTTGCTCCGCCCCCTTGTTGCGAAACATATCGTCGCTATGGAGATGAGGGATTGGGGTGGGTGGGAGATTGTTAAAAAGTGCATTCACAGTTGTCCTTGGCATGTAATAGAAAACAAGGTCATTAGTCCTCCTGAGAAACTAAGGAGGAACGTAGCTACCGAAGAGAAAAAAGGAGAGGAGGGGGGCACAGGGTGGGGGACGGGGGGGCAGAAGGGGGGCTCCCCCCACCAAAATAATTACACACAAATGACCTTTATCAGATGCCAGTCTAATTGAATCATGTTGTAAAGCAGATAGCAACGATGGCGATGATGACAATAATGAAGAAAATTACTTTTATTACTGTAGCCGCAGTGGCAGCGGAGGTGTTAGTTGAAATTGCTGTTTAAATGTATAAATGGTGTCAGCGATAGCGGAAGAAGGAGAAGCAGAGCCGATGTGATCAGATGAATAATGCAAGAACACGCTTGATGAAACAAGAGGGAAGCTGGCCCCTAAAACAGAGCCAAACCTGCTGATTATTACTGACACGCAGTGAAAACGATCATTAAGGGGCCATATACAGACCATTAGTGATTGAGAATGAGCTTCCCGCCTCAAAGGTACTGTAATAGGCGACGAAACGACTATGAATCATTTTTTTTTTACGTTTTAAAGACGAAATACACCTCAAACAGCCACTCTGACACAAAGTGAGAGGGTCTATTTGATGCCACATGGGGCTGCTGTGAAATGATTGACATAATCAAAATCAAAATAATTGCCACGGAAATAACACTGCCAATCAAGCAATCATGTGCCTGCACAGAGGCTGGTAATTGGAAACATGGTGACTGGCAGTATCAGCATGTGCAGACACCTAATAACACCTGCTCTAAGCAAACCTCTCTCACTCACCGGTTCAACACAAAGAAAGACTCCTGGAACTACTTTATACATAAAAATCGAATCATTAGGACCGGATGAATAAGAAGCACAGAAATCCGTCATACAATCAAAGATTAATGTGAAGTCACTCGGTCAGACACGAGTGGGTTGTGAACATGCACACACACACACACACACAAAAGAATACACAAGCACGTGGACGTAAGCACACACACACCTCCACACAGACACTAAAAGCTTAGCCGGAAATCGTCTTTCCACAACAAGCCATTGTGGCCTCAGGTTGACTCAACCCCAGGTTCGCCCCTCTTACACACTCCCATTTTCTCCTGGCTGTGGTAATCCCATGGGAGCGCTTTACTGCACACTAGTGTTTGTCTCAGGCTTAGACTTCCAACCCTAGGGCAGCTAACAGTAATGGGCTACAGGAAACAACATTGGGCGATCCTAATGAGAGCAACAGGGGCCTCCAGAGGGAAAAGTTCCACCAGGGCGGTTTCATTAGCACCACCAGGTGCCTCGCGAAGGGACGTGACTGGTGGGGGGGAAGCTCTGGTTCTGACCAATCAGAATCAGAATGGGTTTTATTCGCCATGAAAGTTTGCACAGACAAGGAATTTGCTTTGGCAGGATGGTGCAAACATTAAACATATAGAACTAACTATACTAAGGGTACATAACTAGCAATACTAAGTGGAATAGAATAAAATAAACTATACAATAAAATATCAAATAAAATATAAGCCACAACTTGCAGTTCAAAACATTGTCATGATTATTTAATTGTTTTTTTTATTTATTCTTTAAGAATTTTGGACCTATTTTATTTTGAGGCACATATTTGTACATTAGCAGGAATATAGCACAATATGGATGTGAAAGCAGTTATAATTAGCATATGTGAAAATAAAATGGTTTTGGTTAAAATCAACAATCGTGATCTCAATATTGATTAAAATAATCGTGATGATCATTTTGGCCATAATCATGCAGCCCTGCTTGCTCCCATGTTGTACGGTTCTCCCTGCTTTAGCCTACCTATAACTGTGCTTCTCGCATAAACTGCGACCTGTATTTTCCCTAAAAGGATTGTAGTAAACCGTGAAACATACGCAGAGGTTGTTTTGAACAAGAGCTAAGTGATGGATAGCCCTCAGGTCCTGGGGATCAGGTTTAACAAGCAAACATCGGTGCTCACCCCAACCACCTGTTGCTATGGTTTAAGGGCCTTGATTCCTTAAAGATGCTTTGATTGACATACTGATTTGTCATTGAATACATTTTTATCTACTCAGTACCTCACCAGCACCATGTGATCGTCCAGAATTCTGAACATTATTCACGCGAGGCTTACGAACAACATCTATTTCCATCCTGGCGTCTTCCTCCCAGGCGCTCGCGTTCCAGAACTCCCGCTCTGAAGCACCTGCTCTCTAATCGCTCTGGCTGCCCTGCAGGACTGAGAGAGGCTGCCTCAGTCTGTCCTGCAGGACTGAGAGAGGCTGCCTCAGTCTGTCCTGCAGGACTGAGAGAGGCTGCCTCAGTCTGCCCTGCAGGACTGAAAGAGGCTGCCTCAGTCTGTCCTGCAGGACTGAGAGAGGCTGCCTAAGTCTGTCCTGCAGGACTGAGAGAGGCTGCCTCAGTCTGTCCTGCAGGACTGAGAGAGGCTGCCTCAGTCTGTCCTGCAGGACTTAGAGAGGCTGCCTCAGTCTGTCCTGCAGGACTTAGAGAGGCTGCCTCAGTCTGCCCTGCAGGACTGAGAGAGGCTGCCTCAGTCTGCCTTGCAGGACTTAAAGAGGCTGCCTCAGTCTGTCCTGCAGGACTGAGAGAGGCTGCATCAGAGTCATCAGGGGCTTTCAGGTCTCCCCAAGCTCTTCAAGAAAGACTCTGACAATTTCTCCAGTCAGCGAGTTCTAGTGAGAGGCAGAGCGCAGGGGGGAGAGAGAGCTTTGTTTTAAAGCGTCGTCAGTCCTCTTGTCTGTTTCTGCCCGTAAGCCGGGCGACCGGCTACCCACCTCCTCAACCAGCGGAGAAAAGCCTGTGACACACTTTTTTTCAAACGGAGAAGGCATCGCCATGACAACCTGACACACCACGAATCGTTTCCTCCCTCTCTCACAATGAAGGGGGAGAAATGACTTAGCATTTGAAAGGGATTTGTAATTCCTTTATCTCTCTGACGATTAGACGGAATCTACGAAGCCATTGTTTTTGAATCTTCTTCAAATCTACCATTGAACTTACGTCTCTTTTTAACCGTGATTTATCTTTATTAGGAATACGAACAAAGCGTTCAAGTATTGGTGGTGTGAAACCATTGTACATATCACTGTGGTGTTTCAAGGTCCAATAACTGAAGTATTACATTTTACGGGAACTACAGCCCTTGAAACAAGAACTCTACAGAGACAGCTAGACAAAGTTTGATACTTTCTAATCTGTTGAGAGGGGAATGTGAGAATAGAATATTAATGTTGAAGTTGTTTGGATAATGCTTGAGTGATTTACAGAGAAGAGTGAGTAAGAGACCCTAAATTCCATTCAGTTTATTTCAGTTCACTTCCTTGAACAGCATTTGTCTGTGCTTCTCAAATAATAATTTGACTTAAAAACTAATTTATGTGAATAATTAGACGTAATCGTATTAAATTATGCACTTAATGCTAATTTAACTATTAATACGATGTAAATGAAGACAGCCTTGACAATTCATAATTTACCAAACCTGATTAAAATGTATTGCTTAACTGCTGCAAAACGACATTTACGTGCATCAAAATGTGTGTTTACCATTCTGTCACCCCCCCCCCCATATTCACCTCCACCACACCCACAGACAACACACTCTCCCTCCCAACACAAAACTCTGAATTAATGTATAATACCTCACTGCGCACATGCTCTCTGAATAACCCAACAGGAGCACACACATGGTGGGATTTGTTTGGGCTGTTGTAATTATAACCTACACACAATGTACACATAAACATAGTCATTAACTGTCATTCTTTCAGCGCTGGGCATAATTCACCCCATCACTGGCTGTTCCAGTGCGGAGATGAGGAGTGGGATTGGTCACCGTGGTGACTAAATGAAACACAGGGAAAGGAGTTTTGACCTTTCTTGTTGAGTGGCAGAGCAGTTAGCCAAAGGTCAGCACCAACGACACATTCTACATTACAAACTACCCAACCGTAGCTTAGGCATGGACGCATGTTCCAGATCTGTTCCTGCGATGATCTCTCTGTGCGTGCGTGTGTTGTACAAAAAACACGGGGCGATAAAAGCGTTCAGAATACATGTGACATGGGCTCTCACGTTGATGTGGCATGTTTCCTACACTACCTTTGATTCGCCTTCAAACCTTCAACCTTCTGTAGAGTTGACACAGTTGCGCAGGATTAATGTCTTAGCACTTTTCTGTGTGTTTGTCTGTAGGCGTGTGTGTGTGTTGTCAGATGGCTGAGTGGTTAGGAAATTGGGATAGTAATCAGAAGATTGCTAGTTCGATTCCCGGCTATGCCAACCAAATGACGTTGTGTCCTTGGGCAAGGCACTTCACCCTACTTGCCTCGGGGGGAATGTCCCTGTACTTACTGTAAGTCGCTCTGGATAAGAGTGTCTGCTAAATGACTAAATTTAAATGTTGTGCTTGTGTGTGTGTGTGTGTGTGTGTGTGATTGTGAGTTTGCATCCAGTGCTACTTGTTGACCTGTAGCCTAGGAAACTGGTGACACTGCTCCCTCTCTGAGGATAATGGCAGCAAGGCCGACCTTTATGATGAATTAATAATTGATGGAGTAATTGGCCGGCCGGCCAATGGGCTGTGGATCATACAGGCCCGTCCCTACACCAGACGAATGGAGATATTATTTTGGACCCGAGGCCTGCAAAGGGCATACAGCATATCAAATATTCACCATGCAGAACACACACACAATTATCCAGGGGCTTAATGAGGTTTACTTTGAAAACTACTCCTAAATGCACTGGGCACTGGGCTGGGCTGTACACCACGGCTGAATGGGTCACCTTGAAAGAGGTTGGTCAACAGCCTGAATGCGAACCGTCGTCACAGAAGTATTGGAAATTATTCTCATCTTGGTTTGTAAATAGAATAACAGGAATGTGATTAAACTTGACAACGTTTGAGGAGAGAGGTGACATTGCACGTGAAGGAGTGAGTAAATGATCGTCTCTAGGATAGAGGGGAGATACCCTGTCTCCCATTTTAGTTCTTTTCTCTTTCCCTCTTTCTTCCCTTCTCTCTCTTCCTCCCTCTCTCTTCCTCTCTCTCTCTTCCTCTCTCTTCTTCTCTCTTCCTCTCTCTCTCTTCCTCTCTCTTCTTCTCTCTTCCTCTCTCTCTTATCCTCTCTCTTCCTCTCTCTCTTATCCTCTCTCTCTCTTCCTCTCTCTCTTGCTGTCATCTCTGTTGATAAATGCATTCTGTCATCTTCCCTTAAATGCAACAGTGGTGTGCAGATCAACTTTAGACAGCGAGGCTTTGATATCCATTAAGACGTAATTATGTTAAAGATCTTGTATCTATTATTTGATGCTTAGCTGTGCAGGCAAATTGCAGGGAGGTCAAGCTATAATCGAAGGCCTGCGTTTAGTGACTCTGAGTGCTTGGGAGGTTTTGTAATTGGCCTTCTGAACACTAATGGTACGACATGATTGATGTGCTTTCAGATTTGAGCCTCAACATATGCTTTTTGCTCGTCAAGAAAGTTAGAGGGAGAGAGAGGGAGAGAGAGACAGAGAGAGAGACAGAGAGAGAGACAGAGAGAGAGAGACAGAGAGAGAGAGACAGAGAGAGACAGAGTGAGAGAGAGACAGAGTGAGAGAGAGACAGAGAGAGAGACAGAGTGAGAGAGAGACAGAGTGAGACAGAGTGAGAGAGAGACAGAGTGAGAGAGAGACAGAGTGAGAGAGAGACAGAGAGAGAGACAGAGTGAGAGAGAGACAGAGTGAGAGAGAGACAGAGTGAGAGAGAGACAGAGAGAGAGAGAGACAGAGTGAGTGAGAGAGAGACAGAGTGAGAGAGAGACAGAGAGAGAGACAGAGTGAGAGAGAGACAGAGTGAGACAGAGTGAGAGAGAGACAGAGTGAGAGAGAGACAGAGTGAGAGAGAGACAGAGTGAGAGAGAGACAGAGAGAGAGACAGAGTGAGAGAGAGAGAGAGACAGAGACAGACAGAGAGAGAGACACAGAGTGAGAGTGAGAGAGAGACAGAGTGAGAGAGAGACAGAGAGAGAGACAGAGAGATGGAGATGGTTTTACACAAGCGTGGAAAATGACAGAATGGTTTCTCAGCTTGAAATTAGGACTCGAGTCCAGCTATTACTGAGAGCTTGTTATTCTAATGGTGAAATATTACGTTTTTGTTCCTTGTCAGAAGTGTCAGTATAGAGTGTGTGCAAGGTGGCTGGGGGGGGGGGGGGGGAGTTGCAGAGAAAGGGCCAGAAAGGTTTTCAAGTGGTTTTATGTGGGATCAAAGGTGAGCTTCCTGGGATGTCCCACTGTACTGTGTATCTAGCTGCAGCTCACTCACAGAACAGTGTGTGTGATTAATATTTTTTGTTCACACACACACAACACACAAGTCTCTCATGAATTATTTGGTCTCGTATTGTTTTCCAGCTAAGAAAACGTTCAGCACTGCTTCTGTGCGCCAAGTCACTGCAGTCAGCCAGAAGCAGGTCTTTTACCGTCCACTTTATGGTATCATTTTTCATCAGCCGACTCCGAAGCTGAAACAAATCCTTTTACCCTGTGTTCGGAAGTCCCAAAAACCAAAAAGTAAAAACTGAATCACTTTTAACAATAAAGGAACAAAAGAAGTGTCAGAAGCTCTCATTGAAGAGAGAAAAAACAGAGCACTGTCCCTTTAAATGTTGTCTGAAGTATTTCTGGTAGGGCAGATTGGATTCACCTCGCACGTGAAACAAGTTCAAATTCGCTCGAGTGCTGAAAGAGAGGATGAGCAATGAACACTTTCATTCGGAGACCAATTTGACGCCCCCTTCCCTCCCTCCCTCCCCCCTCCTCCCCTCCTCCCCTCCTCCCCTCCTCCCCTCCTCCCCTCCTCCCCTCCTCCCCTCCTCCCCCCCCCTCCCTCCCTCCCTCCCTCCCTCCCTCCCTCCCTCCCTCCCTCCCTCCCTCCCTCCCTCCCTCCCTCCCTCCCTCCCTCCCTCCCTCCCTCCCATCTCCTCAGTGAGCAGCCACCAAGACATGCTCAGCAGGAGGCCCCAAATAAAGTGAAAGTCTGTGAAACTAAATCAAAGTGTTTTTCCTTCTGAATGCTGCGGTGGCGGATCAAAAGGAGGCGAGCTAAAACGTAAATATAATTTGGTATCTTTGCTGGAAAAATGCCTGCTGATTGTGCATCTTGTCTAATTAGTGATTCTGGTGGGGGTGTTTCGGCGGCGCGGGCTAGGTGGTCTCAGAAGGAGGGCCTGGAATCCAACCGTGACGAGAGCTCCGCCTGTTGCTTTCTGATTGGAGGGAGTTATAATTGGAGCATCCTGATTGGAGGGGTTATAATTGGGTCTTTCTGATTGGATGGGTAACTCTATTTCAGCCTTTCACTAAGGTAGAGAGAAAGATGAGTGGCCTGCAGTAGAAGTACCGCTGTATTAAATGCAAGGTAATAAAATAGTCATTTAATATAAAATTCAATACATAGGGTGTTCACAGTGCTTAGTGAGTCATCCGCATGCTCTGATTGACAGCTCAGAGCTGTGATATAGTTAAGCACGGAGCTTGGGAGAAATCTAGTCCCATCACCCTACTTCCCTCCATCTCCTTGTTGGAAGACGGGACGTGCAAGACAGGGCTATAAATTCAATTTATGAGCACAGAACAAAGCTATCTGAAAACAAACAAGAAAAATAGGAACCTGATAGAGAGAGAGCAGCCTAATCCAGCTAAAACCTGGATCTGGGTCTTATTGACTTGCTGTCATGGTAATCCATATCATAACCATCTGATAGAAGGGTGTGAAACATGCAAGGCCCCCATTGGCTGAACATCTCCTGTTAGGGAGCTAATAGGCTGTAGCCTGAAGGGGTCCAGTCCACACAGTCCTAATGTAGAGGAGCACTATAAAATCCACGCTGGGTGAATCCTAATTCTCCTATTGTGTCTCCTGAGAGTTCAATAGGAATCTTACCTTGGTGAACGTGACCAGGCTGCAGTGTGCTTCCGGAACAATGCAGTCTCTAGATGCTAGCTTTCAGATACAGGGTTTCCCGCAGAAAATGTGTTGGTTAAGGTGGTAGGGGGGGGTTTGCGGTCCGACCGGGGGGGGTGCTAGTTTGTGCTATAGAGTAATGCGGGGGGGGGGAGGGGGGCTAGTTTGTGCTGTAGAGTAATGCGGGGGGGGGAGGGGGGCTAGTTTGTGCTATAGAGTAATGCGGGGGGGGGGGGGCTAGTTTGTGCTATAGAGTAATGCGGGGGGGGGGGCTAGTTTGTGCTGTAGAGTAATGCAAGGGGGGGGGGGCTAGTTTGTGCTATAGAGTAATGCGGGGGGGGGGGCTAGTTTGTGCAATAGAGTAATGCGGGGGGGGGAGGGGGGCTAGTTTGTGCTATAGAGTAATGCGGGGGGGGGGGGGCTAGTTTGTGCTATAGAGTAATGCGGGGGGGGGGGCTAGTTTGTGCTATAGAGTAATGCGGGGGGGGGGGGGGGGGGCTAGTTTGTGCTATAGAGTAATGCGGGGGGGGGGGCTAGTTTGTGCTATAGAGTAATGCGGGGGGGGGGGGCTAGTTTGTGCTATAGAGTAATGCGGGGGGGGGGGCTAGTTTGTGCTATAGAGTAATGCGGGGGGGGGGGGCTAGTTTGTGCTATAGAGTAATGCGGGGGGGGGGGCTAGTTTGTGCAATAGAGTAATGCGGGGGGGGGGAGGGGGGCTAGTTTGTGCTATAGAGTAATGCGGGGGGGGGGGCTAGTTTGTGCTATAGAGTAATGCGGGGGGGGGGGGCTAGTTTGTGCTATAGAGTAATGCGGGGGGGGGGGCTAGTTTGTGCTATAGAGTAATGCGGGGGGGGGAGGGGGGCTAGTTTGTGCTATAGAGTAATGCGGGGGGGGGGGGCTAGTTTGTGCTATAGAGTAATGCGGGGGGGGGGGCTAGTTTGTGCTATAGAGTAATGCGGGGGGGGGGGGCTAGTTTGTGCTATAGAGTAATGCGGGGGGGGGGGAGGGGGGCTAGTTTGTGCTATAGAGTAATGCGGGGGGGGGGGGGCTAGTTTGTGCTATAGAGTAATGCGGGGGGGGGGGAGGGGGGCTAGTTTGTGCTATAGAGTAATGCGGGGGGGGGGGGCTAGTTTGTGCTATAGAGTAATGCGGGGGGGGGGAGGGGGGCTAGTTTGTGCTATAGAGTAATGCGGGGGGGGGGGGCTAGTTTGTGCTATAGAGTAATGCGGGGGGGGGGCTAGTTTGTGCTATAGAGTAATGCGGGGGGGGGGGCTAGTTTGTGCTATAGAGTAATGCGGGGGGGGGGGCTAGTTTGTGCTATAGAGTAATGCGGGGGGGGGGGAGGGGGGCTAGTTTGTGCTATAGAGTAATGCGGGGGGGGGGGCTAGTTTGTGCTATAGAGTAATGCGGGGGGGGGGAGGGGGGGCTAGTTTGTGCTATAGAGTAATGCGGGGGGGGGGGGCTAGTTTGTGCTATAGAGTAATGCGGGGGGGGGGCTAGTTTGTGCTATAGAGTAATGCGGGGGGGGGGGGCTAGTTTGTGCTATAGAGTAATGCGGGGGGGGGCTAGTTTGTGCTATAGAGTAATGCGGGGGGGGGGGGCTAGTTTGTGCTATAGAGTAATGCGGGGGGGGGGGGGCTAGTTTGTGCTATAGAGTAATGCGGGGGGGGGCTAGTTTGTGCTATAGAGTAATGCGGGGGGGGGGGGCCTAGTTTGTGCTATAGAGTAATGCGGGGGGGGGCTAGTTTGTGCTATAGAGTAATGCGGGGGGGGGGAGGGGGGCTAGTTTGTGCTATAGAGTAATGCGGGGGGGGGAGGGGGGCTAGTTTGTGCTATAGAGTAATGCGGGGGGGGGAGGGGGGCTAGTTTGTGCTATAGAGTAATGCGGGGGGGGGGGAGGGGGGCTAGTTTGTGCTATAGAGTAATGCGGGAGGGGAGGGGGGCTAGTTTGTGCTATAGAGTAATGCGGGGGGGGGAGGGGGGCTAGTTTGTGCTATAGAGTAATGCGGGGGGGGAGGGGGGCTAGTTTGTGCTATAGAGTAATGCGGGGGGGGGGGGGGGCTAGTTTGTGCTATAGAGTAATGCGGGGGGGGGAGGGGGGCTAGTTTGTGCTATAGAGTAATGCGGGGGGGGGGGGGGGGCTAGTTTGTGCTATAGAGTAATGCGGGGGGGGGAGGGGGGCTAGTTGTGCTATAGAGTAATTGCGGGGGGGGGGGGGCTAGTTTGTGCTATAGAGTAATGCGGGGGGGGGGGGGCTAGTTTGTGCTATAGAGTAATGCGGGGGGGGGGCTAGTTTGTGCTATAGAGTAATGCGGGGGGGGGGCTAGTTTGTGCTATAGAGTAATGCTAACCATTTTTTTTGTTTTTGGACGATGTAGTTAAGATGGCAGGCGTGTGTTGCTTAGGCGGCCGCCTTAACTGAAAAGTGCTGCGGGGAAACCCTGGGTGTCAACGAAAAAGCACAAAGCGAATGTTTTCTGGGGATCAAACGTCACTGGCTTGACAGTCCTGAAATGAAAAGGTGCTGGTGCCGGTGGAGTGACACACAGGGATGCCTGCATGTTAGACGGAGGTGGATGTTCTCTCCATCTTTCTGGTTGTGTTTTTTTTTTTTTACAGCCGGTTTTCATAATAAAGAGAGGCTGGACCTCAGTCCAGAGTCTGGGCCTTTTGTGAACTGTCACTGCTTTCACATAATAACCTTTCCGGGCCAAAACACACCAGAGGTCATTTACGGTCAGGCACCTCTAATAACCCTATTCAGCCCATAGCCCTGGTGAGGGCAGACTTTAGCCAGCCAGGGTCTTAATGGAACCTGCTGACTTCCCCATTCCAGTGTGACACTGACTGGAATAATGACAAACACAACAACTGGCTCTCTGTGTGTGTGTGTGTGTGTGTGCCATATTAGTTTCCTCCCCAAATTCAGCCGACAAACCAGCATAATCATGGTAGACACAATAGGCCCTTGCACATCATGAAATACACAACAATAACAGACACACACACACACACACACAAACATAAACACGGTTTAAACAGCGTTCCTTGTTCTTGTCCTTCTCCTTTCTTCTTCATTTGTGGTTCAACGTCCCACCTCTGTGTTCGGTTGAAATGTCTCTGTAGGCTGACAATCTTCGGTAACAAAACATTGAGTGAAAACCAAGGTTCTGCTCCACATAATAGAAAATAACAAACACTAAAACTGTGTGGTCTTCAAGGACCGACATCTTCATTGGAAATACCAACGTTGAATAGTACCAGAGTTTAAAGTTGTATTAACAATCACAGAGGATTGCGGTGACAGAGTTCAGTCAACTGATGTCCACTTGACTATACATTGACCCCTTGGGTCTGGTATTATTATCCATAACTCTTTCAGGATGTCCTGGACACTTCAATTATGATGATCTCTTCATCTTCTGTTTGTGTAAGAGTGGAGGACGATGACCCTGTGTGAAGCAAGGTCATTGCCAAGTCTCTGGGGAGCTCATGTATCACCTGCTCTTGCGAGATGAGTAAATACATGACCTCATCATGGAATCAGC